>NC_061120.1:53222944-53344406 GCF_002878395.1 Capsicum annuum | reverse complement strand
TCATTCATGCAGAAGCTCATGTATATAAATTGTTTGACAAAAACGTCTAAAGGAATGCATTATTAGTAAGCAAGTACTATTATGCTACTAAAGTCATGCAGTATGTTACTTTTCATATTATCAAGTACTGGGGGTATTCAATACTAAAAAATTTAGTTGTTTACCTAGAGCTACAGCACTTACAGAATCAGTCCCAGTCTCAGCTCAATAGTCAGTTTGGAACTCAGTAAACTCAGTTTAGTTCAGTTAGACAGTACGATCACTAATAGTTCAGTCAAGCCTAGTACAGTTTGGAAAATAGTTTAGTGTCTATTCAATTAGGAGTATGAATCAGCACCGAGTAAACCCAGGGATGGGGGCTTTATTGCCAGCATAGGGGCCCTTAGTAGTAATCCCTGAGTTATAGAACTACGTAGCCAGCGTAGGTTGAGATATCTTCCTGACAGACTAGGGTTTATATATCTCACATGAGTTTTCCTGCTAGCAAGGGTTGACGAAAATGCTTCTTGTCAGAGAGGGTTAACTCACAACTTGTCTTTACCCATGGCACGGTATTGACACCATTCCAACTGGGGTTATAGGTTGGACCCTAATCCATTTGGGTAGGGTCATGTTAGTTAGATAACTACCTCCTACAGTTTTAGTTTCAATCATAGCATGGAACTTAGTTTAGTTCTACAAATTTAGGACTGTCGGACATAGTTACCAAGCTCAGTATAGAACTCAATTCCATTTTACAGAATCAGGAATGTCAGAAACAATCACTCAGTTATCAGTACTACAGTATCAGTAAACTCAGATATTAGTTAAGCAGTATTTAGAACTCAGTATCCATTGTTAACATGATCTTAGTTATAGTTTATCTATTTATGCATGTACTCTCATTCAGTTACAGCTATGTTACTCAGCTAGTTTTTGTCCATACATATAACCCATTCATATCATCCTACCTCATTTAGCATACCAGTACATTCAAAGTGCTGACGCATACTTTTCTTTTGTGCTATGATGTCTTATATCATAGGTTCAGACGCACTAACTATACTTAGAAGCCCGAATTATCAATAGCATATTTAGTAGTAAGTCCTCATAGTTCGAGGATGATGTATTCTTTCAGTAGTTCAGCATTCAGTAGACGAAGTTAGTTGGGCACTTGTCCCATCAACTTCATATTCAGACAGTTAGAGGCTTTCTGACTAGAGTATTTCAGATAGATATTCAGTTTTCAGTATTTATTTATTAGTATTTAGTATATGTTCTTAGTTATGAACCTTATGAAAACTTCATCCTAATGTTTACATTTATTTTAGTATTATTATTACCGTGTGATTATTCAGTGCTTACCGCAGATATCAGCCATAGATTAGCTTGTGGTCCTTTGGGATCGTAAGCACTATGTAGTATTTGGGGTATAAACTTGGGGAGTTACAAACTTGGAATCAGAGCCTGAGGTTGAACAGAATCCTAGGAAGTCTGGAAGTCACATCTAGTTGAGTTTTGTACATAGATGTGTAGGGCGCCACACTTATGGCCAAGGGGCTATGATACTTTTTTAGGAAAAGTTTCCTTTATTTCAGTATTCATGTCATGCGAGCGAGCAAGAGCTCAAGTCACACTCTCAGTCTAATCCTCTTCTTTCTTTCGATTATAGAACATGCCTTCCAAGAAGAACAGAAGAATAATAGGAAATCAGCCAGCCCCTCAGCCCGTTCCGGTAGATCCTCTAGACGAGCATGTCTCCCATACGGAATTCAGGGTTGCATTACTACTCTAGCCAATTCTGTAGTAGCCCAGAATGAATGCCGAGTTACTGTTCTAGCCAAGCCAATGGCCAATACTATTGCAGCCAGGATTCAAGACTTCACCTAAATAAATCCTCTAACTTTTACCGGGTCTAAGTCAGATGAGGACCCACAGGAGTTCCTTGATTGGGTAGAGAATGTTACATATATTATGGGAGTGACTACAAGTGAGAGTTCTAAGTACCGCATATCAGTTACAGGATGTGGCTTACTTATGGTTCAAGCACTGGATGGTAGAGAGGGTCATAGATGCATGGCCCATAGAATGGGATGAGTTTCCCACTGCTTTTCTTGATAGGTTTTTTCTACTAGAGTTGAAGAAAGATAAGGTTTTGGAGTTTATTAATCTAAAGTAGGGCAACATGACAGTGCAAGAGTATTCTTTTAAGTTTACTCAATTAGACAGATATACCCCTCACGTGGTAGCAAATAGCAGATCGAAAATGAGTAAGTTTATGTCGGGTGTGTCTAATAGTGTGGTCAATGAGTGTAGGACCGTAATGCTGATAAAGGAGATATACATATCAAGGCTTATGGTCCATTCTAAAAAACTAGAAGAGGCTAAGAATAAAGAGAAGAAGAGGGAGAATAAGAGAGCGAGAACAGGTAGCTTCAACTTTACTTAGCCTAAGTCAGAGGGTGGTAATCGTTCTCAGTTTCACCTAAAATCTTCAGTTCTAGCTTCATCCTCAGCTAGTGGCTCCAGTGCCAAAATTCATAGATAGCAATCAAAATAGAGCATCAGGCCCTAAAACCCAGGGTAGTGTTACTAGTGCCTGAATAAATCCTCTTTGCCAGAGATATGGCAGAAACCATCTGGGTGTCTGCAGAGCTAGCAGTGATGTATGTTTCAGATATGGCAAGCCAGGCTATCGGATCAAAGAGTTCTCAAAGTCAGCATAATCATCCCCCAACTCAGTCTGGTCACCCGAACCAGCAGGGTTCCGCTTCCAGTACCACCAGTGGGCAATGACCAAACAGACTCTATGTACTTCAATCCCGACAGGATCAAGAAAGTTCTCCTGATGTGGTCACTGGTACATTACAGGTTTATAATTTATATATTTATACTTTGCTAGATCCAGGAACTTCTTTGTCCTTTGTAACTCCTTACATAGCCATTGACTTCGAAGTCAATCCAGAAATTCTAGCAAAGCCCTTCTTAGTTTTTACCCCAGTGGGTAAATCTATCATAGCCCGGTAGGTATACATGAACTGTCCAATCATGGTATATCATAAAGTTACTTCAGCAGACTTAGTAGAGCTAGAGATGACAAATTTTGATGTCATTTTTAGCATGGATTGGTACCATTCATGATATGCTTCAATTAACTGCAGAAATAGAATTGTTCAATTTTAGTTTCCAAATGAACCTGTCCTGGAGTGGAGGGGTAGTACTTCAGCACTTAGGGGTCAGCTTATTTCGTACCTTAGGGCGAGGAAAATGATATCTAAGGGATGTTTCTATCATATTGTTCTAGTTCAATACACTAGTTCAAAGACCCCTAATCTTGAATCAGTGTCAGCAGCATGTCAATTCTTTAGTATATTTCCCAAAGATCTTCTCAGAGTTCCTCCCAAGAGTGAAATTAACTTCAGAATAGATCTTCTTCTAGATACTCAGCCCATCTCTATCTCGCCATATAGAATGGCTTCAGTAGAACTGAGAGAATTAAAAAACAATTGAAGGATATCCTAGATAAGGGGTTCATTTGACCCAGTGTATCTTGTGGGGTGCACCAATCCTATTTGTGCATAAGAAAAATAATTCTCTTAGAATGTGTATAGACTACCATCAGCTAAATAAAGTCATAGTCAAGAACAAGTATCCACTTCCTAGAATCAATAACTTATTTGACCAACTTCAGGGTGCCAGCAACTTTTCTAAGATAGACCTCATGTCAGGCTATCATCAGCTCAGAGTCAGAGAATGTGACATTTGGAAGACAGCTTTCAGAACTTGGTATAGTCACTTTGAATTCCTAGTCAGGTCATTTGGTATTACCAATGCCCCAGCAGCTTTCATGGACTACATGAACTGTGTGTTCAAGCAGGACTTGGACACGTTTGTCATAGTCTTCATTGATGATATTCTTGTCTACTCCTGCAGTGAGCATGACCATGCAGACCATCTTAGAATAGTATTACAGACCCTTAAAGCCTATCAATTGTTCTCTAAATTTAGTAAATGTGAATTTTGGCTAAGGTCAGTATCTTCCTTGGTCATATCTTTTCCGGTGATAGAATTAGAATTGATTCTCAAAAGGTCAAAGTAGTGAGAAACTAGCCCAGACCCATCTCTCTATTAGATATTAGGCGTTTCTTGGGCTTGGCTGGCTATTATGGATGGTTTATTAAGGGATTTCATCTATTGTGTCCCCTATGTCCAGACTGGCTCAGAAGAAAGTTAAATTCCAGTGGTTAGATTCTTGTGAAAAGAGTTTTCATGAGTTGAAGACTCGACTCACTACAGCTCTAGTTTTAACTCTACCAAATAGTTCAGGTGGGTTTTTGGTATACTATGATGCTTCAAGAGTGGGTTTGGGGTGTATTTTGATATAGAGAGGTAAGGTTATAGCCTATGCCTCTAGACAGCTTAAACCCCATGAAAAGAACTACCCCACTCATGATCTTGAGCTAGCAGTTGTAGTGTTTTCTTTAAAAATTTAGAGGTACTACTTATATGGGGTACATGTTGATGTGTTCACAGACCATAAGAGCCTGCAGTATGTGTTTTCTCAGAAAAACCTAAATCTGCATCAGAAGAAGTGGTTAGAGATGTTGAAAGACAATGATGAGAGTGTTCTGTATCACTCGAGCAAGACCAATATAGTGGCGGATGCCCCTAGTAGGATGTCTATGGGCAGTGTTTCTCACGTGGAGAATGGTAAGAAGAAGTTAATTTAGGAAGTCCATCAACTTTCCCGACTAGGTGTTCGCTTAGTTGATTCAGTAGAAGGTAATGTGTGGGTACAGAACAGTTCAGAATTATCTATGGTTTCCGAAGTGAAGAAGAAGTAGGACAGAGATCCCAGTTTAGCTAAGTTAAAAGAGGCAGTCAGAGATTAGAAAGTAGAGGTTTTCTCCCAAGGGGGAGATGGTGTATTGTGTTGCCAAGGTTGACTATGTGTGCAAGGTGTAGATGACTTAAGGCAGCGGATTCTTGCAGAAGCGAATGATGTGTGCTACTTGATTTATCCCGGGGCCATAAAAATGTACCGCAACTTGTGGGAGGTCTTTTGGTGGAGTAGGATGAAGAGAGATATGACAGAGTTTGTAGCTAAGTGCTTGACATTTCAGCAGCTTAAGATTAAGCATCAGAAGCCTAGCGGGTCTATGCAAGAGTTTAGTATTCCTTCTAGGAAGTGGGAGAAGGTGAATATAGATTTTATCATGGGTTTTCCCTGTACTCGTCGTCAGCATGATTAGGTTTGGGTCATTGTGGAAAGGATGACCAAATCAGCTCATTTCTTACTAGGCCATACTTTGTATTCAGCCAAAAAAGTATGCCAAGCTCTATGTAAGAGAGTTGGTTAGATTACATGGAGTTCCATTGTCGATTATCTCAGATACAGGTACGCAGTTCACATCTCATTTATGGAAAGCCTTTCCAAAAGTTTTAGGTACCCAAGTTTACCTCAGTACAGCCTTCCACCCTCAGAAAGATGGTCAAGAAGAAAGAACCATTTAGACTTTGAAAGATATGTTAAGAGCGTATTCCATTGACTTTAAGGGTAGTTGGGATAACTACTTTCCTTTGATTAAGTTTGTGTATAATTACAGTTACCATTCCAGCATTCAAATGGCTTTGTTTGAAGTTCTCTAAGGGGGAGATGTAAATCTCCCATTGGTTGGTTTAAAGTGGGTGAGGCCACAGTGGTAGCGCCTGACTTGGTATTTGATACTTCAGAAAAAGTTCAGTTGATCAGGGAAAGGCTTAAGACAGCTCAGAGCTGGCAGAAATCATATGCAGATATGTGAAGGAAGGATCTTAAGTTTAAGATAGGGGATTTTGTGTATTTGAAAATCTCTCCTATGAAAGGAGTGAAGAGGTTTGGCAAGAAAAGGAAGCTTATTCCTCGTTACATCGGTCCTTACCAAATTCTCAGCAGTTTTAAAAAGGTATCTTATGAGCTTGAGTTGCCTTCAAATTTAGCTTCAGTCTATCCAGTGTTTAATGTTTCCTTTCTAAAGAAATGCATCAGTGACCCAGCAACCGTAGTCTCTATAGAGGGCATAGATGTTCAGTACAGCCTCTCTTATGAAGAAATCCCAGTCGAAATCCTTGATAGTCATATTCGCAGACTGAGGAACAAAGAAGTCCCTCTAGTCAAAGTTCTTTGGTGAAATCAGTCTGTTGAGGGAGCTACTTGGGAAGAAAAATCATATATGCAAACCAAGTATCCTCACCTCTTCTTTACAAACTCAGATTTAGCTCAAGGTAATAGTTTTCCATGAATTTACTCAATTCCATATTCAGATTTGTTGTATGATTTAGATATCAGTTTAGTTGCATAGCATTTTCATATCATACATACCCTCATGAAACAGCTCAATCATACATCATATCCTCAGAATTCAGTCATGATTCAGTCTTATATGTTCAGTATGAAAATTCAGTGTATGAGTAGTTTTAGTAATGGAATCATGCTTCAGTTATACATGCTCAAGTTCAGTCTATTAGTATTCCCAGCTTAGTCAATCTCATTCGAGGACGAATATTTCCAAGGGGGAAATATTGTAAGACCCCGGAAAATTCTAAGTTTAACTCAGCCTTTAGAGCTTGATAAGAGGTCCCATACGTAGAAATTTCAGCTAAGTGTTTACACTTAGAATTATTTTTTAGCCTCATAAATTGGTGATCTTATTTACCGACCCTAATGACCTTAAAGTATTGGTTTTTAGGTTGATGCATGATCAGGTATATCAGTAGGTGTTCTAAAAAAAGTTTTAGATTTTTCGAACATCATTTGAATCACGTTTGGAAATCCAAACCAGTGGATCAACAAGATCTCAATACGCCGCATCGCCTGTCGCGTTGATAAATGTTTTTCCCAGCTCCCAGTGTCAATTTCCAATGAGCTGACATGGACTTGAAGTGTTACTTTGGCCATCGCATCAACTCCATCGATACGGTACGTCGGGCTACGCGTCACTAGACCCTTTTTCAGTCATTAAAACTCCGCATCCATGAGGGTATTTGGGTCGTTTTTCCACCCCTATTCAGCCCCAAAAACATGAAATTAATCACTCCTAGGGCAAAAACATTTATTATTTCTCTCAAATTACTCAAGAACAAAACCCTAGGAGATCTAATTTCAATTCAAGCTTCAAGAAATTCACCATCAACCTTCATTAATTCAAGTACCAAGGTATGTGAAGTATTCACCCAAGGGTTTCCTTCCACCCTTGGAGTTCAATAAACTCTTTTAAATTACAAGTTAAATGATTCCATTGATTTCATGTTGGATTTGAATGTAATCTAGATTATGATGTTAAATGGGTTTATAATTCCATGATTTATCACAAATTCCATGAAAACTAGTTAATTGTGAATTGAATTATGTGAACTTTATGTTGAACTCTTGAATTACAAGTTGAATGTAGTATCCATGATAGTATTACATGTTTATTGATATGTGAAATACCCATGCTTCCCAAGTGTTTGTCAAAATGCTTATGTGAATTGAATAGTGCAAGCATGACATGTTATTATGTGATTTCATTCATGCATAAGCTCATGTATATCAAGTGTTTGACAAAAATTTCTAAATGAATGCATTATTAGTAAGCAAGTTCTATTATGCTACTAAAGTCATGCAGTATGTTACTTTTTGTATGATCGAGTCCTAGGGGTATTCAATAACTAAAAATTTAGCTATTTACCTAAAGATACAGTAGTTACAGAATAGTCTTAGTAGTGTCATGAATAGTAATGCTTAGTAATTTGTCCCAGTCTCGGCTCAGTAGTTAGTTCAGAACTCAGTAAACTTAGTTCAGTTTTGTTAGGTAGTACGATCTATAATAGTTCATTAAAGCCTAGCATAGTTTAGAAATCAGTTCAGTGTCTATTTAGTTGGGAGTCGGAATCAGCACCGAGAGAACCCAGGGATGGGGGATTTCCTGCCAGCATAGGGTTTGACCCATAGTAGAAATCCCTGAGTTATAGAACTACGTAGACAGCGTAGGTTGAGATATCTTCCTTCAAGACTAGGGTTGACATATCTCGCATAAGTTTTCTTGCCCACGTGGGTTGATAAAATTACTTCCTATCAGAGAGGGTTAACTCATAGCTTATATTTACCCGTGGCATGGTATTGATACCCTTCCAACTGGGGTTACAGGTTGGACCCCAATCCATTTGGGTAGGGTCATATCGCTTAGATAACTACCTCCCATGGTTTTAATTTCAATCTGAACATAATAATCATTTCAGTTCTATAGATTTAGGACTGTCCGACGCAGTCACCCAGCTCGTATAGAACTCAGTTCTGTTCTACTGAATCAGGACTATCGAAAAAATCACTCAATTATCAGTACTACAGTATTAGTAAACTAAGATATCTGTTAATCAGTATTTAAAACTTAGTATCCAGTGTTAACATGATCTTAGTTACAGTTTATGTATTCATACATATACTCTCATTCAGTTACGCCCATGTTACTTAGCTAGTTGTTGTCAATACATATGAACCCATGCATATCAGCCTACCTCACGTAGCAGACCAATACATTTAAAGTACTGACGCATACTTTTCTTTTATGCTATGATGTCTTATATCATAGGTTCAGATACACAAGCTCCTGATCACACTTAATAGCCTGGATTATCAGCAACAAATTTAGTGGTGAGTCCTCATAGTTTGAGGACGATGTATTCTTTCAATATTTCAGTAGTTCAACATTCAGTAGATGGATTTATTTGGGAACTTTTCCCATCAACTCCATATTTAGAAAGTTAGAGGCTTTCTGACTAGAGTATTTTAGACAGATATTTTCTTTTTAGAAATCATTTATCAGTATTCAGTATTTGTT
Source organism: Capsicum annuum (assembly GCF_002878395.1). Classification (NCBI taxonomy): domain Eukaryota; kingdom Viridiplantae; phylum Streptophyta; class Magnoliopsida; order Solanales; family Solanaceae; genus Capsicum; species Capsicum annuum. The sequence continues at coordinate 53,335,569 of NC_061120.1, read as the reverse complement.
TTTAGTTGTGAACCTTATGGCGACTTCAGCCTAATTTCTATATTTATTTTAGTATTATTATTATTATTAGTGTGTGATTATTCAGTGCTCACAGCAGATATCAGTCATGGGTTAGCTTGAGGTCCTTCGGGGTCGTAAGCACCATGTAGCGTTTGGGGTACAGACTCAGGGTGTTATAGAATGGTCCCAATGGAGAGATAATGTTAGACTTCAAAATTTCTATGATTTTATTTTGGTACTTCTTTAAAGTATAATCATGATTTCTGAGTTGAATTAAGATAAGGAATGATAATAGAACCATTAGGAATAGTTTCAAAAATTTTGGAATGCATTTCAAGATATTTTTGGACCCCAAAAGAGTAAAGGTCCATATTAATGGTGTGCCATGAAAGGGAGGCACACAATTACACAAAAACTAATATAGGTCCACCATAAAAGTGTGCCACGCTCTTGTCATATCGTGATAAAGGCATTCCATGTCCTTAGAGTAGAACGATAAGGGTGTGCCATATCCAAGGATGCAAGAACACTATTAAATTTTTTCAGTATGGGTCAAGGGATTCTTGGTCTTTTACCTGTTAAACAACTTTCCAATCATATTAACGCAAAATCCAGCCCCATAACTCAAAATTAAATGATTTTTGTTCTCCCAAAACCCTTGAGAACACAAAAGAGGAGTTTTTCACAAAAATTCAAGTTTGTAAGTTTCCAGTTTGAGTTTCCCTTAAAAAAATTCACCAAGTCCAGGTATGTGGGGTTTGAACAAGGATAAACTTTAACCCTTCTTCCTAAAAGTTAAATTTTTATCATGAATTTGAGATTTTTATAACCAAGGTTCATACTTATTTTTCTTATACTTGAGTTTATGATGTCTTATCATGAGTGTCACATTTCTTTTGTATATGTTTTCATGCTCATTTAATTTTATTTGGTAAGGTGATTTCAAGCATTGAGTTATGACTTATTGACATGAAGTTTCCATGAGTTGATAAAAGATTTTAATTTAAACATTGAGTATTCAGTTTACAAGAAGTTCAAGTTTACTTGTTTGAGTTTCAAAATCATTGCATTATAATCACAGTTTAGTTTTTATATGAGATTTTAGATAAGCTATGAAGTTCACATAAGAAACTAAGAATTTAAGATAAAAACAGTGGCAAATTATGTTCTCAAACTTATACGCTTATATGCCTATTTTGAGGTGAACTTCATATATATAGTACGACCAATAGTAACATTTTGGGAGTAGTATCTAGCATTGAGAAGGGAATGTAGGCTTAGTGCATCTTATTTACTAGAAACTACATGCCACCATAGGTTATTTGAGCTTGTTTTAATGGGCATTTAATTTATATTATCCATCTTGGCCAATCGAACATATTTAGGTGATCACCACAATTAACCATTATACCTTGGCAAGGTACATTAGGTCGTTGCGATGAGGATTTGAGTAATTGTGCTCTTTCATTGGGGGCTTGAGTCATCATACTCTATGTTGCTCTCATGGTTTATGCCGGTTACGAATATTTCCCATAAAAAAGAGTATTTTAGAAATGTAGATATTATTTTGAGTTATTCTATATGAGATTTTAGCTTTCAGTCTTACTTATGATCAAGGTGAGCCCTTTTAAACTTAGCATACGTGATTTGAAATTATATTTAGCTTCAGTTTTACTTATTGCATTAACCCCCATATACTCAGTGCATTCTAGAACTAATGACCACATATATGTCTGTGTGGATACATTGTTTCATAATGTAGGTTCTGGTGTTTGTCCTAATAGCACAAATAACCACAGCCACCACTTCCTACATTCAGATAGTTATTGAGTCCTCATTGTTCGAGGATCAAGTTTATGATGGTTTCAAATGTTTATTGTTGTTATTTTAGTCATTAATCTTTCAGTTCAGGTCAGCTGGGTCTATCTCAGTGGCTCTTCAATTTTAGTTGAGGCTTGTCAAGGCTAGTCAGACTATGTGTTTCTTTCTATTTTTATTAATTTGAAATTTTATGAGTTATAGTGTTTTGGTTGATATTATTTGTCTATTTGAACTTTGTTATATGTTTCTATAGTTTTCCCTCATGTTTTAAATTTATAGTTATGAGATTCTGTGCTGAGTACATATCATGGGTTAGCCTAGGGTTATTTGAAGTCATAAGCATAATGTGATATTTAGGGGGTATCTTCGGTGTGTTACAATTTATTGACCACAATAACTTAAAATGCAGGTACAATAACTTGCTAGGTGATTTTGCATGTAAAATAGCTAGATTCACATCTCTTCCTCCCCAAATAATTCATTACATTTCTTTATTTTCCAATTATTTGCTCAATAAGTCCTCATATTTGAGTACAGTTCTTGAATTTTCAATCTCTCATACTTGCATTTTGGTTTTGTCTTTATACCTAAAAAGTAGTTAAAATCAACTATTCGAGGGACATGATTAGTGATTTCGGTTTCTTGATTAAGGAATATGTTGTTATTCTTCCTTCTAATTGCATATATACTCACATAATATGATGATTTCAATTTCTTAATTTGAAATCGTGTCAATTACATATACAAAAAAAGACCCATACACTATTTTTTGCTCTTTCTTCCATGAAATAACATTTACTTTGTTAGTGTTGATATGATTGTGGGTATTTGTCATTTCTTTAAGATAGTATGGAGTTATTGATGGTTTTAGTGATTTATTATTCGATTTTTCTTTCAAATCTTGTATTCTAGCATCAATTTTCTCCACTTTCAAATCTAATGACTAATTTTTTTCATATCATACAGGTTTATCATCCAACCATTGGCATATATCAAGTACCTAATAGACATATTCATTTGTTTGTTTTAGGTGGATGCCCTAAGAGAAAGATTTGAGGCCAATAGAAAAGTGTTTTGTTTTTATTTTCCTCTTTCTTTTTATGTTTACTAGCACGCTAGTTATGGGGAAAATGTCATTTTGTAGTAAGAATTTTATGTTTTTATCTTGATGTTTAGATTAAAGTCTATATGTTTATTGTTAGACAGAGTGAATTGTTCTTGAAATGTTTTGATCTTAAATATAGAAAAATATACACCTTGGTTGTGTACGATATATTTTTGCTGTACAAGTGATGTTGTAAATTTTGTGAGTTCAATGTTGCCGATTCTGCTGTATAGTTAAGAATAAATAGTTCCTATTGAAGTTTTGTCTTAGTTACAAACTTGTTGAGAATCGTTACTTATGGAAATTGAGGACTCTCCATTAAGGTTCTTTAAGGGAAGAGATATAACTCTGACTCTTAAGTCTCATCTTAGTGATGTCTAATTTTATTGGCAAAAATATTTAGTTAAACACTAGGCTCTAAAGCCCATTTATTAAAACACAAAAACTTGTTTATAACATTGGGCCAAAATATGACCCAGTATTTACAAAAGCAAACAAATATCTGGTCTTTGGCAACCAAAAACACCCCAGATTTTGGCTCTTAAAAATTTTTTGAGCTTTGAGATCACTTTCCTCATTACGACCGGGCCCTATAAGTCGTAGGATGTTCTGATGAGTCGCAGGGATGAGTCGTAACCAAACAAGAAAGTGTGTGGATTAATTCTTCTCTGAGTACAAGTGACTTACAAAGAGCCATAATGAGATGTTATGAGTCGTTAGGTGTAATCATAGGGTGTCAAGTGCATGTACCAATTTATGTTATGTGTTGGCTACAACGGGACCCTACATGGATCCTATGAGTCGTAGGGTCCAATTATGATTGGTTCTATTGAGTCATAAGTATAATAGTGTAGGGTTCCTTGGTGGTACTACCTTGGTTACAACTCGTGGTTACGAGTTGTAAGGTGTGGTTACGAGTTAAGGGGTTTACTAGTAATCAAAGGCGGCATTTTTCAGCTTTTAAGTTGAGGGCATTCTATACATTTCTCCTCTTATCCAACTTGAAACCCACGTCTTATAACCTCTTTAGGGTGTCATTATCTCTCAGAAACAATCTAAGTAATGTCTCAAATACTCGTAAATCCTTAAGGTCAAGAACACTTAGGATTTTAAAAAGGTTGATCAATTAGGTCTCTCAAGGGTGATTTCTCTTTGTACATCTTACTATTGCATACATGTTACTCTTTTCTCATTGTTAATTTTATGAAAACATATGATTTAAAGTATTGTTCATGATTTATTGTGATGGTTTTGAAACAAAGGTTATGCGTTTTGAATGATTATTAATTGGACAATGTTTCTCATGATTTATTTGTGATTTCCATACTTTAAATATGATTTTGAACTTATGGGTGCATGGGCACGGTAAATGAACCAGGGAATTGGGATTTTTACAAACTTGTGGATTTTAAAGTGGCTAAGACCATAACCCCATAATGTGAAATTTGTTTTAGTTATGAGAACTGTGAAAATTCATAAATTTGAACTAGTCTTGAACTATTGTATGATATAAATAAAATTCAAGAGGGGGGTGAATTAAAATTTTTCTCTGTGAATCAACTACTGAATCCTCACAGTCGACTCGATAGTAGATTAGAAGAACTCACAAATAGATTAAACTTAGAACAATTAAGTAAGTAAATAAAAAACTTAAAATAATAACATAAAGATTTATCCTGGTTTGGCATACCAATGTAGTGCCTACGTCCAGTCCCCTTGGGTTCCAAAGTTTCCTTGGATCATTGAAAGTTTGGCTCGAGTACGATGATAGGAAATAAGTTCTGAAGACTTATTTTGCTCTTCAGATCTTGTGACACAACTTCAGTTGATGTTACAAAGTTGACTTAATCCTACTCTTTATATAACAATTATTAACTAAAGTTACAGATCTTTGTAAGACTAAGAATGGGACACTTTGAATTTTCTCCTTGAAGTTCTGTAACCCATGTCTGTCTTCAGTCTTCATCATTTATAATCTTCGTCTGCTACTCTTCATAAGGAAACTCAAGATATTTATGCTCAATCAAGGATTTAAATTAATTCCTTGATTGAGGATTGTAGCCATTTGATATGTCCATATCAAATATGTCCATATACATCTTTGGATCACGTCCATATCAGATATATTTGTGATCTATCTTTCCTTTTAGTTTTATAGAGATTGATGTCCATGTCACGGTTGTGTCCTTCCTTTTTTTTGTTTAGATCCTGATTAATTTTTTGATTGATCTAATCTTCCGTAGTTCTACGATGGTAATTCCCCTTCCATTTCTAAGATATTTAATTTGCTTTCCATGCTTGTTTGATTGTCGTGATCTTCTTATAATTGGATGTCCATCCATTCCTAGAGTCGGCTTCCTTCATCAGTAGTTTTCAATATCCTGCAAGAATCCACTTCTTTGTTTGTCATTATTAAAATATAAACTTCAGAGGCTAACAATCTCCCCCTTTTTATAATGAAAAACATGAATAAATGTCAGTTGACTTCCCTGTTAGTCAGCTTGCTCCCCCTCACTTGTAATCATCAGTCGATCTTTGTGTACAACAAGTTTACTTTTCTCCCCCTAACTTGTGAGAATCTAAGTTTCTTTGATTATCCCAAGTTTCTTGAGTGTTGATAGTCGATTTGTTTCTCCTGTCTGATGGGTGTTTCCCTTCCTGGATTTTCTTGGATTATCCCAAGTTTCTTGTTTGTCAATAGTCAGCTTATTTCTCCTTTCTGATGGGTGTTTTTCTTCCTGTCTTTCTCCCCCTTTTGGCATAGTAAAAAAGAATAGCAATAGAAAGAAAATAGTACATACAGACAGGGCAGGATACAATGCCCATAAATAGAGGCAGTAGGTAACCGAGGATAGTTATAATCTAATAACTAGGCAAAGCAAAAGAAATTGTTAGAAAAATACGATAAAAAATATCTTACATCCACGAACATAAGGGACAGGACCCAATTTGAATAAAAAAAGTTCATAATTCACCATTTTTTCAGAAAGTAGGTAAGAGTATTATGCATGTTTTGACAGAACTTGTAATAGGTTTTTTCGACATTTTTGATAAAGGAAGAGTAGAAGTTTTGAACACAGAAAGCTAAATCATTATTTGAGAAAGAGATTTAGGATTTCAAGGAGTCCATTCAAGATAGCACTTGAGAGAACAGCTTGACTCCTTCTTTCTTGAGCCAATTGAGTTCCAGTCGAACCACACTTATGTTGGAGCTCATTCTTTTCCCAAGTTCTAAGAGCTTGGTAGTAAACTCTTGGAGTTGCATGATTCCTTTCTTAATGGTTTTAAACCACTGATTAACCTTTTTAAGTTCCTTCATCAAAGAGGCAGAGGGGTTAGAGATAGATTTACTTACCTTCAGAGGCTCATCCTTGCCATGGGCAGACTCCTTCCTGCATCATTCATCTTCCACCAGAACATATCCCATACAGATGAAGGTTCTTGAGTCATAGTTCCAGTCACTTCTTTGGGGGATAAGCAAAGAGATTGATAGAGTTGAATAAGAGGATCTGGGTAATAAGCAGTCTGTACGGCAAACTGGACGATGCATTAACTTCCCTTACACTCTTAAGCATGTACTCACGAATCCAAGTGGCCTAATTTATTTTGATCTTTCTTATTAGACAGTATAGCATAAAGACATCACAATGAGTGATGTTGCTTAGGGATCCTTTTTGTGGAATCAAAGTGATAGCAACGATATGGGGGAAAATGCAAAATTTGAAACAAAGATACAAGGGGCCAAGGTTGGTTGATACAGAGCCAGAATCAAACAAACTTCTTAGCTTCCTCAAAGCCCACTTCAAACTCTTTGAGCCAGTTATTATTCAAAAAGGGCACTACACCTGAGAACTTAGTATCAAAAACTTTCTCAAATAGAAAGTTGTTCAAGACAATTCTTGTGCCTAGAACAAGAGTCTCGAGTTCACCACTGTCTGGGGAATGACTGAGATTGGCATAAAATATGCGAATAGGGTCCTTAAAAACTAGAGTTCCACAGAGGCGAAAGAATAGAGACTGGTCTTAAAATTTTAAAAATTGAGTAGCATTGCACGAGGTATCTTTAAGTAGGCTTATATTAACGATACGGCAAGGAACAATTAAGCAATTTTTTAAGGAGAAGAACTTTTCCTTGTGAAGGTTTGTCTAGAATTGTTATATGTCTTTTGGAGGAAGAGATTCAGAGGGATTTGGTCAGGGCTTCTTAGAAGAAGAGATAGGTCTGGAAGAGCGTCTTCATCTCTTAAGGAGAATAGGTTGAGTAAAGGACTCATTGGAGGATTCTGAGAAAGGAAAAGGACCATCATAAGAAATTCTTGTAATGTTAGCCATGAAGTAGGTTTTTGTCATGAGAGAGAGAAAAGATGAGATTTAAAATTGGAGAGAGAAGGAGAAGTGAAGGGGCGTAAGGAGAAGGGGAACTGATGGAACTGAAATGATGTATCATGGGGAAGGGTGAGGGGTAACAGAGGTGGCGTGGGAAATGGAGAAATAATGATGACAACCTTTTTCTTGTAAAAGGAGTCTTTTTGGTAAAATAGGAAAAAAACTGAGTAAGATGTTATGACAAAAAATATGACTCATGAGTCATTAATTCTAAATCTTTTTGAAGATCATTTTTAAAAAAAAACTAAGCAAAATGATTTATATCCAAAAATATGACTCATAAAATATTGGCACCAAATCTTTTTATGAGAAATCAGGAAATTTTGAAAAGATTCAAATTTATTCAAGACCATGATTAGAAAATACTTAACATTATCACTTGTCCCTAAATACACAGAGAAATTAAATAGACTACCAGCATAATATTATCACACATTCTGGGAACTATCTCAAGAGATAGATTAAGATAAAGTAGTTGATGCAGGATTCAGAGAGTTTAAGTACAACAGCTTCCAAGAGTTGTGTATACTACTTCGGTTGTTGGAGAGTAACTAAAGTTTGTTCCTTGCTGAGTCATGAGCTTGGCGAATTACTCATGAGAAGAAGTTTTCATCAGAATGGCAAAAAGTCTCACAATAAAATGTTAGAATTATCAAAAAATAATGTTAAAGCATGTAGTAAAATAAATAATTAACTAAAATCCCCTTTTTTTAAAGACATAAAGCATTTTCCCTCTTTTTAAGAAAGTTTTAAAATAGATTTTCAAATTTTGGAGATTGCTTCACGAAAATAAAAAATGAGGCATCTTAAAATATTTGAAAGTATAAATAGATAAGGATAATTCGTATTTAATTCTGAACTTGTCATATGAATAAAAGATTCTATTGAGGTCAGTATCTTCCTAGAGGAAATATATCTTTATCTTATTTTATTATTTTAGTTGCGAGAGTCGACTCTGAAAAGGGTGTAGTCGGCTCTTGTGACATTGTATCCGGTGTTTTCACTAGAACCTTTTCTTTCTAGCTATACTTCTATAACAACCTCTATCAATCCCACCTTTTTATAGATCTTGCGGACATGTTCTTGTAATATAAGAAGATTAATTCTACTTAGGTACCCAGGTGGTCTCGGGTCCTTGTGGGTTAGATGTACTTCCTTTGGTCTTTCAAACCGACACATTTTTAGTCTTATGACTATAAATATAGTATTTGTGCCCACTCTGTCCACAGATAAAATAAACGGGCCCTCGATAGGAGAAATAGTTCTTAGCTGATTCAAACGACCATGGTGAGGAACTCGAATAGTTTTTAAAAGAGTTTGATCTTATGAAACTATGGCCTGGGGATGCCTTAAAGTTGTTTAATTTTATTTTTACTTCATCAAGCTCTTCATGAATTAGGTTAATTTCAATTTGACATGCTTCAATTTCTATTTGCTAGTTTCATCGTTCCTCTTCGAGTTTTTGTTTAAATCGAGCTTCACAACTTTTCTTCTCTTGGGTTAGTTTGTTATACTCATTTGTAATTTTTTGAAGTTCGTCGGTAATCATATATATGTTAGATTCGAGAGTATTAAGATTATGGCAATTATGTAGTCTTACCTCGCTGGATTCACTTATTGCCTGAAACATATACTTGTTGCTTCTACGTCTTATTCGATTTCATCTTCATCACTCCAGGCTCCAAAGTTTTGATTCTTCTTGGATGTTCTTCTTTTTAATTCTGGACAGTTCTGTTTGAAGTGGCCAAGTTTTCCACAGTAGTAGGAGTGTTCATTATTTTTGATAGAATCATTATTTTTACCTCCTTAGTATATTTATTGTCTCTATCTCATGATCTGTCTTACTCCACGAATGATGAAGGACATTCCTTCGCCATTAGAATTATTCAGAATGTCTTCTTCTCTGGTTGGAGCAGCGTTTAAGGCTACTAGTTTTTTCTTTTCATCCTTGTGAAACCTGTAGATATAATCTTTCTCATATGTGATAAGGTTACCTTGCAGTTCATCATATGTCATGTCATGAAGATCTCTATCTTCTAAAATGGTAGTGTAATGTACCGAGTCTGTACCCCAGACACTACATGATGCTCACAATCCCGAAGGACCAAAAGATAACCTATGACCGGTACCTGCTACAATAACTGTGTAATAAATATTGTAATGATTACAAAAATAAGTGGAAATATATGCCATAAGGTTCACATCTGTAAATAAATCTGAATATAAGTACTGAAAAACTGAACAACTGTCTGAAAATACTCTAGTCTTAAAAGCCTCTAACTAACTAAATCATGGAGTTGATGGGACAAGCCCCCAACTAGTTCGATCTACTAAAATAAAAATGAAGTACTGTAAATAATAAGTATGTCCTTAAACTTTGAGGACTCACCACTACTCTGAAAGTTGAGAATCTGAACTACTAAGGGTGCTTTGGAGCCCGTGCATCTAAACCTATGATATAAGAAATCATAGCGCAAAGAAAAACATATGTTAGTACTTTGAATATACTAGTATGCTTAGTGAGGTAGGCTGAAATGCACGGGTTCATATGTATGCACAATAATAATTGAATAACATGAGTATGAATGAGTACGAGTATGTGCATGAATAGATAAACTGTAACTGAGATCGTGCTAATACTGAGTACTAAAGCTGAATACTTGTAACGCCCCGAGATTCCACCCTGAGATATCACACGGTGCTTATGAACCCGAAGGACCAAAAGCTAACCCTTTACTGATATTTGTACCTGTACACTGCATAATATCTTAAATAAATGTGGAAACTAGCCATAAGGTTCAACACATCTATAAATAGTCATAATACAGAATAACTGAATACTAATACATCCGTCTGAAAAGCCTCTAAACTGTCTGAACTGCAGAGTTGAAAGGACAGGTCCCCAACTAACTTCCTCAACTAAAAATAAAAAAAATTTAAAGCAATAATAGTAAACTGAGATTTATCCTCGAAAGAAGAGGACTCACTGCTACTGTTGTTGAATGGGACTAAACTGCTGAGGATACTCTGTATCCTGTGCCTTTGAACCTATGGTGTCAAATAAAACACCATAGCGCAAATGCATCAGTACAGGAATGTACTGAGTATGTAGACGAGGTAGGCTAATGCAAGGGCTCATTCATGCATAATATCTAAACTAAATAATCATGAAGATGCCATATGAGAACACATATATGAATGCACAGACCATGAACAAAATCATCACAACTCTAGATACTGAAACTCGGATACCACTTTACTGCAGACTGAACTCACTACTGACACTGAGATACTGAATCACTGACTCATCCGATACTGATAACTGAGAGTCTGGATGTACTCACATCAAGGATTGAATTCTGAGCTTACTGCTTTTGACTGACAGAAGTAGAGATCAACTTTTCTAATAGATTACTCTAAAAGAGATTATTAATGATAAAAAGTATGATCATGTCCAAATCTAACAATAAGAATACTCAACAGAATCTGAGATGGAGATCAAGCCTATCTGACGAGAGATCTCTAGATATGATAATAAGAATACTCAATATGGTCTAAGACTGAGATCAAGCCTCTCTGACGGAAGATCTCTAGATATGATAATAAGAATCAGTATATGAGACCAAGCCTATCTGATGGGATGGTCCATGAATCAATGTAACTATCTGAGTTCCTCACAGAGATAGACGACTGTATCTCACAGTCCTAATTTCTAAAGATTGATACTAACAATACAACTGTGGGAAGTAGTTACTTAACCGACATACACCAACCTACCACAGGTGGGGTCCAACCTATAACCCCAGCTGGAAGGGTGTCAATATCATGCCATGGGTAAAGACTTCTTTGGTCAAGCCTCTTTGACTAGATAACCCTCACAGGAAATTATCCTGAGGCAATATAATAGTCAAACCTCTCTAACAGTGACAGCCTCTACTGACGGGAACTCCTGCATCCTGTGCTAGCTACGCAGTTCTAGAGTTCAGGGATTGCTCCTAACAACTCGGCCTCTCTGATGGGTATCCGCCATCCCTTCCCTCGCTCAGTGCTAGTTTCTACTCCCAACTAAAAAAATCTGAACTAAAATCTTAACTGAACTGAATCTGATACTGATCATGTTTCTCAAAAAATCTAACTGAGTTACGCTGAGATTTCTTAGTTCCGTATCTGACGGAAAAGGTATCGAATCATGGTATCTGACTGATGATACAGAGCTTGAATAGATTACTCAAATCGCTTTTCATATTAGAATTAAATCACTTGAATACTATTAGATCTGAGCTGATTACAGGATTGAGGCTAGATTACTAGCGATAAAGAGATTACAGAGATAACTGAGATTATTGTGCCTTCTTAAGTTCTGCACTTGTCTGAGGATATAGAGTTCTATAGTTCACTAAGTTTTGAGAATCATGGCTCGACTGGAATTATTGAAAAACTGACATGGGCTCTAGACAACAGCTCTATTGTTGGGTATAAATACCCTCAGGACTCGATAGTATAAAAGTAAAGCATAATCATTCATTCATCATCACGACTGTTCATATATCATCACAATCATTCATGGATCATCATAATAATTCATTCATCATCATAGTCATTCAAGACATCACCTCAAGCATTTAACGATCACAAACATCTTATTCACCATCACAGTCGCCAAGGGGTCACTTTAAGCATCTCGAAAACATAATCATATAATAACGTAGAGGAAACTTTCTACTAGACTGTACTCCATTCAACAAGGTTTTACCTCAACTATTTCATACCTATATAAATCTTGACATGTGTTTAGATATCACATGGCTTGAGGAAAACTTCATACTATCATGGAATAATTCATTCACGTGGGCATTTTATCAAACACTAGGCATGCATAAACTAACTCACAATTTGGGGTTTCGTCTTCAACATGCTACAATGGCTCTTATGCTTCACCTAAGCTCTTTATCAAACCTAGGGGGAACATGCTTCGCTTATTCAACCATTTCTACAACTATTTGACATGAATACATCACATAGAAAGCAACATAAGAAAGATTCATCACAAATATCACATGAATCCCACCTACTACAGTTAAGGCTCATGAATCTTGTAAACAAACATGAATCAAAACTCAACAACACATTGAACATCAATTTCAACTCATACAAATCATTAACAACTCATAAACATAAAAATCTTTGAGTTTTGAAAAGGATTCTTGATTTTCTTGGATGAAAAGGACCCAAGAATCAACATCTACATACCTTAATCTTTGGAATTGAATGAATTTTAATGTTTGAGACTCTATCCGCACTTGTAATAAATAATTCTCGAAGCCCAGACTATGAGGAACTTGATTCTTGAAGAAATCTTGAAGATTTATGGATGATTTTTGGAAGTTTAGGGTTCTTGAATTAAAACCCTAGATATTCTCTCTTTAGAGAATTGGAAGAGAAATAGAGAAATTAGGGTTTGAATGAGGGTTCTCATATTTATAGAGGCTTCCAAAAGGTATGAAATGACCAAAATACCCTTAAAAAAATGTCCTTAAATTTCTGAAAAAAATAGCTGACGACATCTATGACAAGCCACCAAGTTGGTGATAGGCCGTTACGAATTTTCGTCACAAAATGGTAAATTTTTGAGTTTCGAGTTAAGGTTGATGACATTGGTGATAGGCTATCACGGGCGTGATGGCTTGTTACAAAATGTCATCACCAGGGTCAGAAATCTTCCCAGGTCTAATGACATTGGTGATAGGCCATCACGGGCGTGACAGCTTGTCAGAATTGCATCACCAGTTTCCCAGCCAGACATGCTGGAGTAAAATGGGCATAAATCTTTGTTCCGATATCGGTTTTGGACGAAATTGGTATCGTTGGAAAGATAATTCAAAGATATTTCATTCGATATATAGTAGGTACTCTAATTAGATATATACAAGGAGTTATGGTCGATTAAAGTTGACCCAAAGTTTGACGGTCACTAAAACTTGAACGATAGGAAAGATTTCAACTCGTCCTTGAGTTAGGGTACCTCTATGATCTTACTTCATGATCAAATAGATTCCTACACAATTCAAAGTATTTCATACTTTGTAAGATATTTCTGAAACATTTAGATTCAGATTTTTACTTTACCAAATACGCTCCAAGGCTCAGACTGGAAGAGGATTTTGTGGGGCATTACAATACTGATAACCAATATCTAAGTTTATGAATACTATATTACTAATTATCTGAATGACTGCATTTGACAGTTTTGAATATTGTGGAAGCATACTAAGTTTCGTACTAAGTTGAGTGACTATGTCTGATAGTCCTGAATCTGTAGAACTGAACTGAGTTCTATTCTGAGACTGAGACTGGAACTAAGATTATGGGAAGTAATCATCTAATTGTTATGTCATTTCTCTAATTGAATTAGGGTCCATTCAGTAACCTCAGTTGGAAGGGTGTCAATACCGTGCCATGGGTAAAGACAAGCTGTGAGTTATCCCTCTCTGACAGGAAGCTTTTCTGCCAACCCTCGCTGGTAGAAAAACTCAAATGAGATATATCAACCCTAGTCTCGTAGGGATATATCTCAACCTACGTTGGCTATGTAGTTTCGGAATGCAAGGATTATTTCTAAGGACCACACCCTCTACTGGCAGGTGATCCCCCTTTCTTGGGTTCACTCGGTGCTAAATCCTACTCCCAACTAAATAGATATTGGACTGAATTCTAAACTGTACTAGACTGGACTGAACGATTTACTGATTGTACTATATAACTGAACTGAACTGATTTTACTAAACTGAACTGGACGAATTCTGAGTTCTTTGAGTACTGAACTGATTACTGACTGAATTCTGTGAATTGACTAAGTTTCCTGAGTTCTGAAATGAATACTGAATTGAGACTGATTACTGAGTACTACTGATTTTTTCTGAGTCCTATACCTAACTGAGAGTACTACTGATCATAACATAACTTAGATTATTTTGAAACTGATACTAGTTCTAGGTAAATAGCTAAATTGTTAGGTATAAATACCCCCAGGACTCGATAGCATGAAAAGTATAGCATAGCATAGTCGTAAAAGTCATAACAATGCATACTAGTCCATAGTTGGTTCATAGAGACATTTACTCAAACATTTGTAATGCATTAACTTGTACATGAATGGGGAATACATGTTAGCATGCTAGAATTTCATTATTCAACTCAAATGGACAATTCATCAAACACTTGGTAAGTATACATATGCACATAACACTAAACAACAAGTAGACATCATAAGTCAAATTCCCATTGACAATTTCAAGGGTTTTACATGAATCCTCATGATATTACATACATATCAATTTACCCCACATAAAACGTATCATAAAACATGGATTAGAATCCCAATTAATCATTATAAACCTGAACATAATCAAACCTAACATGGAATTCATGAAATCCATAAACTTGATGTTTAAAAATAGTTTCTTGAACTCCAAGGGTGGAAGGGACCCCTGGATGAATACTTCATATACCTTAGTGCCTGAATTTTTGAAATTTAATGGTGGAACCTTGATTTCTTGATTTGAAATTGAAGCTTCTAGGGTTTTGTTCTTAAGCAAATTTGAAAAAGAATGAGTTTATTTTCTCCCTAAGATGATTAATTTCATATTTTAGGGGCTGAAGGTTAAGGGAAAAAGACCTAAATACCCCCAAGGACATAATCTTTTAATGACTGAAAACTGTACCATCGATGCACAGACTGATGCGCCGCGTCGTTGGAATCGACGTAATAGCCAATGCGTCGAGTTCACATTGACTCACTGAAAATTGACGCTGGGAGCTGGGGAAAACATCCATCAATGCAATAGTCAATGTGGCATGCCAAGATTGCGTTGACCCATTGTTGTAGGATTCCAATGGAGCTTCAAACGAAGTCCAAAAAATTCAAAATTTGTCCGAAAATAGCTATGGATATTCCTGATCATGATCAACCTAGATATCAATATTTAAGGAATGTAAAGGTCACAAAATAAGATTTCCAACTTTCGAAGGCTAAAATTACACTAAGTCTAAATACTTAGCTAGAATTTTCTAAGTCTGGGACCCCTTAACAAGCTTAAAGGACTGAATTAAGCTAAAAATTTTGCGGGGTCTTACACGTAGCTTCAAATCCTTCAATTAATTTCACATAATCTACTAAAATACTACCCAAATTATTTTTTAGAATATTCATTTGCAATTCTTTATATATTTGCTTGCTAAGTAGTGTTTGAAAGTTAATGTCGATTTTCATTCTTCAATTATTACGTCTAGGTAAATTCTGTGTTTGTACAATTTTTTACCATTTATATATAGTAGTAATTAAAGATTATGGTATTTTAACCTAAGTTTTGAAATTAAGGATTTTTAGAAGTCAATTGATCTCCAAATGCAATTAGTGTTATTTGGAGTTCAAAAAAAATAATGGGCAAAGCATACATTTAAGTTGCTTGATAGAGCTATGGTGGCTCAACTAGAGGTAAGGATTTAAATTATCACTTTCTAAGATAGTTATAAGAATTTTTTGACTGCTACAATTTTTAGTATCAATAGTCATGATATTTCATTATTAGGATATCAATTTTTGCTTTTTACTCCTCTTTCTTTTCTCTTAGTTAACAATTGTAAGATTAACAAACTGTTTAAATAATAAGTGGTGATCAGATCTCTACATCTTCATTTGTACAATCTCTTAAATAACTGCTACATCGAGCTCTATTCTCTTGACTGTTGAAAATCTTAGTCCTATTTGCAATGTCTCATTATTTTCTTTGATTTCTACAAGCTTAATGACTTTTGACGAGCAACAAATGTCGTTGGGTTGTTAGTGGATGTACATATTCTCTTCCTCTGAAGTATTCTTCCTAACTCCATTTCATTACTTATTTTGAAATGATCTGGATAAGTTGTTGTGAGCTTAATCTTCCTCTTTTTTTCCTCTTTTCTATGGCTATGGTTCTTTTATGCGCTTCTATTTTCCAGTGCAATTTGCCTTTTTTTTGGAAAATTGCACTTACGATTTTTATTTTTCTTGTTCACAATTTATAACTATATAAAGATATGATTATGGTATAATTATATAGTTAGTTTTTCCTTTCAACTTGACACGTATGTCCCTCTACATGATTTTTTAGAGCTAATGATTAACTCGTCTATTGATGGTTACTTAAGTTCTTTCTTAGCTGAGAGAGGAAAAGTAAAATAAATTTATGCTGAGAAGAGTTGTAAAAGTGTCACGACCCAAATTTGAGACCGTGATTGCATCTATTTCATCCTATGTGATAGGTAAGCCAAAAACTTAATTTCAAGAACAGCATCTCAAACTCATAAAAGCAGAAGAAAATAAGAATATAACCAATCCTGAATAATCTCATAAGTAGATTAATAGACTAGTAAAATCAATTCATCAATGATCCCAGGTCTAGAAGTCACTAATACAAGCCACTAAAATATAAAACCAAAATAAAGTTTGAGTCTTTCAAAATGCGAAAAATGCATAAGAATACGGTTGAAGGAGATTTCAGTAGTCTTTAAAGCCAGTAACAGCTACCTCAAATCTCTAATGATGCTAGCAAAGATGAAACCACAAGGATCAATATCCAGAGGTCGTCGGATCTGCACCTGCACATAGGGTGTAGAAAAAGCAAGAGTGAGTACGGAACCACGTGTACTCAGCAAGCACCACCGACCAACCCTAATTCAAAGTGGTAACAAGTGACACCACATAAATCATCTAAACACAAACACACAACCTGCGCTCAGGAAGACCACCTTAATCTAACTGAATAGCCGAGTTTAACAGTTATAAGGATATCATACCACAATCCAAAAATTTCTCAAACCAGTGAAATAAATAACACATATACAATAAGTACAAGGTCCATAAATATACTTTAACCAATCTGAACCACATGAATCAATACAATGCAATGCAATGCAAATGCATATATTGAGCAGGCATGCACTCCAATCCCAATAAATATATTGTACAGGCGTGCACTCTAATCGAAATATGTATATTTTGCAGGCGTGCACTCCGCTTTCAATAAATATACTGTGCAGACGCGCACTCTGCTTTTAATAAATCTATTGTGCAGGTGTGCACTCCGCTCCCAATAAATATACTGTGCAAGCGTGCACTTCGCTCCCAATAAATATATTGTACAGGCGTGCACTCCACTCCCAATAAATATATTGTGCAGGCGTGGACTTCGATCCCAATAAATATATATAATATTGTGCAGGTGTGCACTTCGATCCTAATAAATATATATAATATTATGCAGGCGTGCATTCCGATCCCAATAAATATATATAATATTGTACAAGCGTGCACTTTGATCCCATATGAAATGCAATGCATAATGTGCAGGCGAGCAACTCAGACCTCAAATCAATAATAAAGTCAAGCAAAGAACTTCATGTCTCAAGTCAGATCAGACATCAATTTCAAAGTCAACTCAACTTATCAAGTAAGAGTATTCTCAATACAATTCAGACATACAATTAACTTATTTTATCCCCTCAAACAACACCGGTATCCACATAGATGCTCTTCACAATCACCTATATGGGACCCCCAATTCCCATTACTCCCATTACATATAACTAACAAATATTCAAATAAGCACTTTGAAAAGGAGTCTAATGAAAGTCTCAACTTACCTTAAACGAAGACTGGCGAAGTAAACTCGAAACCGAAAGAATCATATGGAAGCTTTACCCTTTCGAGTAACCTCCGAATGAGTTCAATCTAATCAAATACATATCTCTCATAAGAATACGAATCTAATGCACCCATTTTATAAAATTTACTCAAAATAAATTTCACAACTATGCCTAAATTTGTCACCATCACGTTCGATCAATATCTGATAATATAGGCTAAGGACGCTTGGAAAAATTTAAAAAACAAAGGCTTGCAGTAGCACTGTTCCATGTACAAAAATTCACTTTAATCAACATTAAATTATAAGAAGAAACATTCATTTTTTTTGTTGGAGTACTTTAACACTAACGTACCCACAAATAACATAAATAATCAATGCCATTGTCTAGCTACTGCCCGCTTTTAGTATTCAACATCTTTGACATTATTTACCCGCCAACTGTCCATGTTATTCATGTTAGTACTAGGATGTAATATCATTAATTTAATTCACCTAATTCTAGTGAATCAAGAAGCCTAACACAAGTGACCAGCGTCTAAACGTTACTCGCCCCCAAGATACTGTGCACAACCTTCCATGCCCTTGTAATTAACCTTTTAAATCACCCATATGACCGACCACCTTGTGATTGAAGAGACAGCACCGTCGAAATAAGAGCAGATTCGCCAAAAAAAAAAATAAGCATAGCCTGAAACATAGATACTCTATTCTGAAACGGTGAACATGAAATAGTATAGAAATTGTTGTACCCCTCTTTCTCTAAATTTTCTAATCTTTATTATAGATTATTAATACATCTAATAAACCCTTCTACTTAAATTTTTATTTTTATACGTAGGTCTTAAGAGTTAAGAAAAATATCTATTTGACCCATAACTATAAAATATACTGACTAAAAATTATGAGATGAGTTAAAATAGGATAAACTTATAAAATAATTTTTTTGCAGGATCATTACAAAAAGGTGTTTATAGTTGTTGAGTGGTGACAGAAATTTTATAAAGTAAATGACTTACCCCTCAACTTAAAGGTCAATACAAAAAATTCTTCGATCTCAATTGTTTTAGATGAAGTAGATACCTTGTTGATCTTTAAATAAAAATTAATCTTTTCAAGACTTGGTTGTATTGTTGACATATATTTTAAATGCATTAGATTTTACTAACTTTGATGATAATTTTATTTTCTAAGATCGTCAATATTTGTATATAACTTAAGAATCTCTTAGTAGTGAATTTTGTCCTTTGAGCTTCACATAGTGAGAGTTTTGTCAATATTTGTACATAAATTTAGAATTTCTTAGTGATGAATTTTTGTTTTGAGCTTGACATTTGTTTTTGATAATTATTATCTTGAAAAGAAGAGGTTAGCTAGATATGAATATTTATAAACGATTTTTTCAACGCATAAATCATTGTGATTTCATGTTCTCATCACCTTTGGTAGAATCAAGTGTACTACAAAGACATTCATAAATAGTTTTACCTTAGTTTTTATTAGATAATCTCAATTTAGGTCTAACAATACATTCCATAGTGTTTAAAGAAAGGTAACACTCTAATGATGAAATGACAGGACTTGAGAAGAACTGAATTTACATTTATATGTCTCTTTATTTAATCTATTTTAATGTGGAAATTGGCATTAGCATATGATATGTTCAACTTAATTTCGGAGAGAGATCTTGCGTCTTTTACATTATTGAGAACAATTTTTATAGCTCAAAGTCACATTAGTGAAGGAATTTATTGATTTGACATGTTGAAGCTTGTACCATTGAGAACTAAAATTCTTTGTTTATATACTTCTTATTCTTAGTGTTCTTGCAAGGCTAAAATTTTAGGAGATTGTTAGTTCTAATAGAATTAGCATTGTATTTTAGAACTGATTCATAATTTTTTACTTTCTTGAATAATGAATAGTTAGATGAAATGCTAAAATAGGAGAACTACACGAAGTTATAGATACTAGGGGTGCGGATAACTTGTGTGGTAAAATAGATCTATTATAAGTAGAATGGATCCATTTTTATTTGTGCGTGGATATTTCTTAACTTCTCTAAATATTTTTATTTTGAGTTTATTTATGTTAGTTTTATCGATATTCATATCTTGGGGGTGATTATATGGTAATTGGTTAAATGCTTTACTATATAGTATTCTTTATTTTTTTCCCCTTAGTTTTTGTAATTCTTCTATATTATTTAAAAGGTATTCTAAATATTCTATATCTTTTATTTCAAAATATCCAATTAGATTATCTTTCATAAGTTTTTCTAATAATATTATTTCTTCCATATTTTGTCTCCAATATTTTAAATATTCATAGTCTATCATTTTATCCTGTAGTAATTGCAGAGCTACAAATTTCTGTATAATAATTTATCCTAATTGTACTGTAATGTATATCTAATTCTAGATTTTCAATGCTATGTATTATCTTGTGTTGTTCTTCTCGTAGCGAGTTTTTTAAATTATATAAACTATCACATGTACTTTTTCCTAAATTTTCTGGGGTTTCTTCTATCTATATTAATTTTTCTTTTAGATTCTCCATTGTTTTTCTAATTCGGTTTCTATAATTAATTTCTTCATTTAGATTATCTTTATTTTCTCCAGTTTTTCTAATATATCCTAACATTTCTTAATCTGAATAATATCCATCTGGGTAATTATCCAGGTGTAACTGTTCTATCCAATTTATAGTTTCAATTTCATAGTCTAATACTTTTTCTAATATTATTCTCTTAATATCTATAATTTCTATATCTCTAAGTTTATATAAGATTAAGATTTTAAGAATATCTATCATTTAAAATTGGTTAAATACTTCATTATAATATTTTTTAGTTTTTTGTTTTAATCTCATTAATTCTTCTATATTTTCACTAAGAAATTGTATATATTTTATATCTATTTTCCAAAATTCTAAATATACATAATTTATCATAGTTAGTGTGTGGGTTTGGTATGTAAGTATTTATAAGAGTAGTTCGGTAGGTGTGGTATATAATTAATTCTAGCCATAAAATATCTATCAAATATTTTTTCCACTATGATTTTTCTTATATCTACTATTTCTATATCCTTCTGTACATATAAAACGAGTATTTTAAATTTATCTACCATTTCGTCAGATAAATAATTTTTCATTTTTCATAAAATTGCTATTTTTAAAATATTCCCTTCAATCATGCACATAACAAAATATGACCACTTTAGATTGCTATATACTAGATTATTCTTAAATAGCATATTTTTCGGTCACTATTGACATGGTAATCTGGATACTTTTCCCTTAAACAGTGTCTCTACTCTGGTAACTCCCCTATCACAGCTTTCTTGCCTCACCGGTCTCACCTTTAGGATGGCATAGTTCTTAGGGATTTTTCTCCTTTTTCACTTTGCTACTAAACTTCTTAACATGCTATTTTTCGAATAAATCTACTATAAAGCAAATAACATGAACTTATTTTATCATATCATGATTGTTAGGAATTTATGAATTTAGCTATTCATAATAGTAAATGAATATACCTGTTCTGGTAGGTTTGGTAATTCTAAACTTTATTCCTCCATAGATTTTTCCATTAAAATATAACTATTTTTAATAAATAAAAAAAATATTTATTGTGGACAAGAGAGATTTTGTCCTTCAACGCATGAAGGCTTAACTTCATCTGAGCGAATGCTCTTCCATTTATAATATTGAAATCGAATATTTTACACTGTTCTAAGTTTACACGTATCTACATACTATTCCTAGAAAAGACTAATCTTTTAGCTAAAGTCTTAAAAACTTAAAAAGGTCAAAAAGCCTATAGTAGGCTACTAATGGTACCCAACCTAGTAAAGACTAACTATACAATGTCTTTTATGTAAAAGAAATCAAAAGCTATAATAATTCACATGTTGAAAACTATAAGTCATATGTCCTTTTCATATCTTTAATGACTTTTTGATAACTTTGTCTTCTTTTCTTTATCCGTGGTTGATTTTCCTTTGTTACTGTATCTATCTTCTTTTTATTGCTCTGTATCTCCATTATTGCTTCATATCTTGCATCTTCCAGTTGTCGCTTTTATTTTCTTCTATTCCAATTGAACTTCTGGGACAATATTATCTTCTCCATTACATTTTGAACATTGATGGTCTAGATATTTATGTCTAATTAACTTGCAATATCTGGTTAATAATTCTTCCAAAATAAATTTTTCTCTAATGCCTCTGGCGATAGGTTTTTTCTCTGGATTGAGTAACGTCAAGATCCATTGCCTAACGTCTTCCATATCTGCTTCTCGTAGTTCGTTTGAATTTGAGTATACTATTACATTACCGCTTGAATACTAACTCTATATAGGATTTCTGTTGCGATAAGTGTTTGCTAACTCTTGAAGAATCGTGGATATTCTGATAATTCTCTTATTTGCATAAAAATTTAGTATCTTAATTCTAGGTATTTCTGGTTATTGAGTAATATCTTCTGGTATAATCATATCTCGGGTCATTCCTATTTTTACAACTTGTATAGGTGATTTAACTTCATCATACAATGTCTCTGCTGGTGTTGTGTAAAATTTTATAAAAAATAGGTTACCTTTAGTTATTCTTTTAAAAATATTAAATAACTCATATATTTCTGGTATAATGGATATTTTATTTCCGTCTTAGGTATATATGGTACTAATTAGTCCATATTTGTAACAGATTTTAACTAGACTTGGTTTGGTTTTGGGTAAAGCAATTAGCTTATTGTATCCAGTTAGCTTCTGGGTTATGTAATTCATATGTGGTTCTTGGATGTTTATAGCTCTGGGGTTGGTATTTAAGAAGGTTTGTATTTTGTAAATATTTTCTATGCATGTTCGGGCTGTATAGTTGTAGGTCTTTTTGTCTTGGTTTAAACTATCTCGGTATGTGGTAATTTGTGGGGGTATGAACATAGGATCTTTTGGTGTATTTAGAATAAATGGTTTATCAAATAGCCTATTTAGGTTCATATTTGTGTTTTTCCTAACTCCTTTGCTTGTACCTGCAGAAGTAGATTGATAAACGTTATGGGTTTTATGGAGTATCCCAACGTCTCCTTCTAGCTCTGAAATTTTAAAGTCTTCCAACCGACATAGCTCTGGAATTTTAATGTCTTCCGATCGACATAGCTCTGCACACTACTGAGTTAGTTGATTCATAGCTTCAGACTTCAGTTTTACTTCATTAGTCTTTAGCTTTTCTATTTCATTACCCATACTGTCCACTTTCATTGAAAGCGTAGTTAGGATGTTGAATATCTTTTCTAGAGTATCCTCTTCTATTATATCAGTCTGTATAGCTTTGTCTTGATATATAATCTGCAATAACATTTTTGTTAGTACTAATTACTTTAATTGTAAATGTGAAATTTAATATATTCAAGACTAGTCTCCGAATCTCTTTTGTTGTAACTGAATTTTGTATTTTCTTTGTTAGCCACTAACGTACCTGTATTATTTGTTCGTACAATAAACTTGTTATATACAATATATGGCTCAAATTCTAATAAACATTTATATAATGAACATAATTCTTTTCTATTTATTTCCCATTTCATTTCTGTTTCATTAAACGTACCTGAGTAGTATCTACAATGGTGTTCTAATTTTTCTTCTTCATATCTATATTTAAGTACTCCTCCATAACTACATTCACTAGCATCTGCTTCTACTATATATATAAATTTTCTATTTTCGTCTAAAAATTGTAATTTTGGTAATTCATTACAAAGTATTTTTATTTTTTGAACTTGTTTTTTATCTTCTTCATTGTAATTATATTCTACATCCTTTTTTAATTTTTTCTGTAAAGGCTTTAGGTTTTCTGCCAATTTTGGTATATATTCTCTTACTTGGTTTACTAATCCTAAAAGTGATTGTAATTTCTTTTTTGTATCTAATTCTTCTTTTGAATTTATTATTTTTTGTATTATATGTTGTTGCATTTTTACTCCACTTTTATCTATTTGTATTCCTAAAAATTCTATTTGATTTTTCATAATTTCAGCTTTTTTTTCACTTAAACTTATTCCCGATTTTTTTATTATATCCGTAAATTATTCTAATAATTTTAAATGTTCTTCTTTGATTTTTGTATATAATAGTATATCATCTATATATACTATACAATTAGGCAATTATTTAAAATAACTACCCATAAAATGTTGATATCTACCTGGTGCATTTTTATATCTAAATGGTAGTACATTCCATTCATAAAATCCTTGTGGTACCGTAAATGCGGTTAATTCCTTAGATTCTTCTTCTAACTTTAAATGGTAAAATCCTGATTTACAATCAAATTTTACTAAAGTAATTATATCCTTGTATTTGTCTTATTTTTAATATCTTATTTGGTATTGGGTAATTATATGTCATAGTTTTTGCATTTAAATTTCTATAATCAATAACCATTCTACTTTTTCCTCTTTTTTGTTCACTATGTTTATTTACTATAAATGCTGGGCTATTATGTTTACTGTTACTTTTTTGTATATATTTTTTTCTAATAATTCTTCTATGTGCATTTTAAATTCTTTTAAATCGTCAAAATTATATGTTAATGATTTTTGAGTTATTATGCTATTTTTATCTATTAATTCAATTTTTATAGTGGTTTTATGTTTTTTCCATCCTTTTAATGGATCTTCACTATATAATTGTTCTAATTTTTTCTTAATTATTTCTATCTTACTTATTGAAAATATAGTTATTTCCTTTTTATTTATTGAAAATACGACCAGTTCTATTGTATCTTCAGTATTTTTTATATTTTCTAATTTTTGTGTAATTTTTTCACTTCCTTCTATCCAATCAGTTTTCTTTCTTATTTTATTAGTAACTCTTTTTGCTCTTACTTTCTGTTTACATAGTGTTGTAAACCACTAATCCGTTCTAGTTATTATATGTGGGTATAATTTATCTAAAAATGGCATTCCTAAAAGTATATCTTTTGATGTTAGCTCATAATTATAGATTTCTTCTATTTTTAATAGTTTATCCCATACTTGTGTTTTTACATTCTTAGCTTTATAAGTTATTAAGCTTCCTTCGTTATTAAATCCTTTAACTATTATTGGTGTCTTTAATTTATCCCATTTACTTTTTGGTAAACAATTATATCTACATAAACTAGCTTCTGCTCCTATATCTATCATAGGCGTATAATATCTACTGTAATACCCTTCTACTACTATCTTCATTAATACATATATTTTCATATCACGTTAAAGCTCTTCTTAAGAATAATTTCTCTTTGTTATATGTTATAGATAATTGTGTATGCTCTATATTATATGGTTTTACTTGTTCTAGCCATTTTATTCCTAATATTATGTCTGCCTTTTGCATTTCTTCCTTTATTTCAAATTCTATTTTTATTTTTCTAACTCCTATTGTTATTTTTTTTCTGATATATTTTTAGTGTTTATTAAGCTTCTTGGTAGATGTGGGCATATATTATTGTCATATTTTATTTCTTCATTTTTTATTAGATATCTTGCTATATAATTTTCTTCTTGTCCTGTATTTAAGAGTATTAAATATTCTTTTTCATTTATTGTTCCTGTTATGTAATATTGGTTTAAATTAGTTGTTGTACTTGTTTCATAACTTGTTGATGAACTTGATGATTCTGGTTTTTCATAAGCTATTCTTTTTGTTGTGCTTATTCTATCATTTATTATTTCTAAATCTTCTTCTATATCTATGTCTCTATAACTATAATCATTATTATCAATTTTACCAATTTTTTTGACAAATTGTTCGAAAGAACTTTCTATTTGTATTTTTTTAATTTTATTTTTTTCCGTTATTTTATGTTTTGTTGTTAATACATATAAATTTTTACATCTTGCTGTAAATATTTTACTGCCTGGAGTTAGTTCTATTCCTGATATTTTCCAATATAATACTAATGATTTATCTATATTTTTATCTATTATTATCACTGAATAATTCACACTTATTATAAATTTAAATTTTTGGTATATTAAATTTCCTTTTATGGCAGTTGTTATATTTTTTCTATAGGTTTTATAATTCTATCATCTACTAGGTATAATTCTATTGGTGTATCTATTCCTTCTCCGAAACATGCTTTTATTAATATCTCTGTACCTTCAAGGTGTATATATTTTATTGGGTCTTTACTTTTTATATCGTTTATTTCTTTATTAATTGTCCTTTTTGTTACTAGTGGTATACTAGCTTTACCTTTTGCATATCTACAGTCTATTACATGTTCTTTTTGGCTTACTACGTAGTATTCTTCTTTTCTTTTACTAAATATGTTTTTTATTGTTGGTATTTTAAATACTTTTTCTACACTTAAATCTAATTCTTTTCCTTTTATTTCATCAAATATTATTTTTTGATCTGTTCCTTCTTCATTTAAATATTCTTCCTTTATTATTATTTTTATATCTTCTTCAGTCATTTAATTCATCTTATTTACTATCTATTTCATTATCTATTTCATTCTCTGAAATTTCATATATACTATCTTCACTTTCTAATTCGTAATCTATATAATCTATTTGCATATATTCTGTATTTTTATTTTTATTTTTGCTATTTGTTTATTTTTTGGCGTTTTGCGTAGTTTACAATATCTAGCTAAATGTCCTAATTTTCCGCAATTATAACAAGTACATTCTTTTATAGATTTCTTTTTCCTATATGGTCTTTTATGTTTATAATTTTTTACATAATATCTTTTTCTTGGTTTCTTAGATTTATATTTTGATTTTTTGTATTTCTTATATTTCTTATGTCTTTTTCTTTTCTTATAATATCTTTCTTCGCATACAAATTGTGGTGTTATTTTATCTTTGCAACATGCTAAATTTCTTATTAATGTTTTTTCCATTTTTATTTCTTCTCTATATTTTTCACATAGGTTTCGATACTATTGTTGTAAAAATTTTATTCTTGCTCCTAGAGTATCTACTATTTTTGCTTCATCCCAGCTCTTTATTATTTTTGAACAAAATGGTTCGGGTAATTTACTAAAATATAATCTTCTTATTTCTTTACTTTCTTCTATATTATATGTTCCTTTATAATAATATTCTTTAAATGCGCAACTATATTCATCTATGTAACATATATTACATATTGCTAATTTTAACATTAAATTTCTATTTGTATCTTTCTCTTCATTTTGTTTTTCTTCTGTTGTTGTCATGCTGCTAAATTCGTCTTTTATAGCTATTTCATATTTTTTTAATAATTCTATAGGTGTTAATTTAGTTGTAGTTGTTGATGATGTTTCTTCTGTAGGTTTGTCAGTTCTTAATATCCTTTTACTGTTTTCAGTTAGATTTGAAAACAATAATTTCACTGTTCCTATTAGTGTTCTTTCTATATATTCTGGTGCATCTGTTACATTTATATTATTATCTAATAATAGTTTTATCATATATCCTATCCATAATTGTATTATTTTTTCTGTATCTATTACACAATCTAAGTCTAAAAAGTTATAATTTTTATTAACTATTTGTTTTGGTGTCCATTTGTCATATTCATCTTTTAGATTATATCTTTTAAACTTTCTCTTATAATATGTAGGTTTTCTTATTTATGATATTCTAGGTATTATATTTTCATCTTCTTTTTTATCAAGATGATTTATTTCTGTGTTTCTATTTTCTAAGTTTTCTTCATTAATTACTTCTTGTTTTTCATTGATTTCTAAATTTTTTGTATTTGTTAAGATTTCTGTATATGTTTCACTATCTTCTGAATCATAATTATCTGTTTCTTCAATATCTATTATATTTATTTCTAACTTTTCTTTAAATTGATTTATCTCATTTAATAATTTTTGTTCTATATCTTTTTCTTCTTTTTTCTTTCTGTCATTTTTCATACAAATTTTTTAGCATTTGTAGTTCTTTGTCTAATTCAGCAATCCTACTATTTTTAGTTTCTTCTATTTTTTGTATTTCTTCTGTAGTTTGTTGTTTTATTTTTTCTATTTTCGTTTTTCTATCTATTTCTTCATTTTCTTTTTCTATTCTTACCATAGCTATCAATTTATCTTCTAATTTTAATTCTTCTTTTTCCAACAATAAATATAAATGTTCACCTATTTTCTTATACCTTCTTCCTAGAATAGAAAATACTATTTTTATTTTTAATTCTTCATGGTATTCATATATTTTTTCATTTATTATAATTCTTCTTTGTTCATTTTTATTTAATTGTTAATAGATCATGTTGGTATGTATATTCTAGACTATCTATTGTTGATTCTAAATTTGATATTTCTTCTTTTTGTGCATTTATTGAGTTTTTACTAACTCCGACAATTATATTATATTGTAGTCTTTCTATTCTTATTTTTAATTCTTTACTTTTTTTTAGATATTATTTGCTTTAATTCTTTATATTTTGGTAATTTTTGTACTTTATTCAACTAAATAATATTTTGGAGAATATCTAAATTTAGTTTTATCAAATAAGTCAGTCATAATTAATAAATTAATTAAATAAATCCAAATATATACTACTTCCGTAACTTTAAACAGCATAGGCTCTGATACCAATTTTTAATAGTAGAATAGTTGAACTAGATCAAAATACCAAAATAAGGGTATTAAAAATAATCAGGTCTAAATTTATAGTATCATTAAAAACATTTAAAATAACATATACATGTCGGAATCTACATAAGCGAAAAGAGAAAACAACATGAAGAATTATGAATAACTAATCATTTAATGACACATTAGCATTTTTTTAATACAAATGATTCAAAAAGATTTTTTTGTAGAAGAAATGACAAATCTAATTAAGGGATTTACTAAGTCTTATTCTAGGTTACATATTTATGAATAGTTATTCAAAGGTGATCTATTCTATTATTTCACTTACATGTTATTGTGATTCCCCGAAAAAGTTTTCCGTTAAGATCTCGGACAAAAATGTGTTGAATTCTATTTTTTATCCTGATTAATAATTTTTTGTGTGGAATTTCTAGATATGCGACCCGTCATCGCGTAGAGCATCAAATAAGATTTCCAACGATATGTGGATCATCCAAAACGGACACTCGAGCGATGAGTTATGATCATTCCGATCTAATCGTGAATAGTGGTGAACAGTAAATGTGCAGGAAAAAAATACTAAGGCCAGACGAATTTTAGGGTCAACTTCAAACTATCATAACTTCTTGTACATAATAATCTGGGTGAGCTACTATATGTCAATAGAAAGCTCTAAAAGTCCTCTTTCCAATGAAATTGGTTTTATCAAATTTGGCCATCGAAGCAAAACGTTATGGTCAATCTACTTCATCCTATCAAAAAAGTCCACCAAAGGACTGATTTGACATTATTTGATTTTTAAGGATATTTTGGTCATTTCCACTCAAATCCATCTGGGTAAACCATGGATTTAAGTCCATTAAGAGCATTCAATAGCTCATTTTTCTCCAAAATATCCTAAGGCACAAACCCCAACCCTACTACTCTAAATTTCATCCTTCTATGTCTCTTGATTGAACTGTAGAAATTTCAAATTGATTTGGAATTCGAGTTGATCATGTTAAGGGCTTCGGGAAGCACCCTTTATTTTCGTGAATAAAGTTCCGGAGTTGGAAGTTCATATTCATCTTCCATTTTAGGTATGTGAGGATTTGAACAAGATTATCCTTTCGATCTTATGCCCGATATTTTTGTTGAGTTACATTGACATGAGATTTTACATGTTTTACTATGAATTGGAAATATGGTTTTATATCTTATATTATTGTCCATGAGCTATGGGATTATGTCATCCGATATGTGTATGATGTTGAGATGGAATTATGTCCAAAAAGTATTTGATTATGAGAGTATGATGATTTAATTTGTTAAGCCTTGATTTATACTATCATTCCACTATTTCCTTATTATGAATTTATAATTGATATTAGAAAGTCTATATTCCTACTATGGGTTGATACCTCAAGTACCTTTAAATGAGAGTTGGATGGCAAATTAGGAAATGTTGATATTGAAGTTGCAATGAGTCTTGGTATTTTCTGGATGGTTTTGATGAGTTAAACTGTTGAAAATATTATGTATTGAGTCTTCATATACTTGTCCAAATATTGGATCGGTTATGGTTCAACACACTGATACCTTGTTGATATTGAGGAAGATTAAAATGTTTTGAGCTAAAATGTGTTGAGTTAGGAATCCACAAATTGATATGAATTGATAAATGAGAAAGAGATTTGATTAGGTCTTTATAGTAGACCCTTGTGATGTTGTGGTGGATTTCCTAATGCGTTCTGAGCTTGTCGGGGAGTAGTACTTAGCACCGAGAGGGAAATTTGGTATTTCCCCAAACCTATGTGCCACCGTAGGATTGTTTGATGATGATATTATTGGCCAGAGAGCTCGATTGTGATTATTGCAGTTTTAAGGTCGTACTCCCTGGCAAAGAGTTTGACGCTCCCGCCAACGGGGGTTTCAAACGTTGGTATTCCTCGTAGCTCATGTGGGGTTGTCGATTATAGGAAACTCTCCTGTCCATAAGAGTCATGTTTATTGAAATACCGAGTCACTCCGAGTTTTGATGTGGTAAGTCAAGTTGCCTATGATGATCTATAATGATTTATGAGGTTTTTCTCCTATATTTCCTATCTAAGATGTTATGAGTTGCATAATTCAATGTCACTCAAGCCAGGTGTGTCATTATGGTCCATATGTACATTTTTATGAAATTTATGATATGATTTATATTTTGTATGTGCTCCCATATACTCAGTACCTATCTTGTGCTGACCCACCTATTTCTCTATGGGCTACATTCTTACCATGATGTAGATTCAAGTACTCAGTCGCAGCCGCGACAGTGATATCCAAGTGTCGCATCTACGTTCCTTCAATAGTGAGTCCTTATGGTTCGAGGACCAAGTTGCTAGTTTTAGTGCTGTTGTTTTGTGATCCCTTTGGTCTGTTGAGTCATTTGGGGGTTTGTCACAATGGCTCCTTGATTTTGCTGTATAGAGGCTATGTCAGACTAGTGTATTGTTGGATTGATTTGTGTATAGACATTCCATATATGTACAGTCTAATGATATTCCGTGCCATGTGTAATGTGATATAATATGTACTTATATATATATTCTTAGCGTATCGTGTATGTTGTTGTGTTGGAACCCAAGGGTAGTGTTTTGTCTTAAAGGGTTAGCTTGAGGCTACGTGTAGCCTTAGGCACCGTGTGGCATCTTGGGATGATATTTTGGAGCGTTACAAACTTGGTATCAGATCCTAAGGTTGTGAAGAGTCCTAGGGAGTCTGACAAGCCGTGTTACGTAGAGTCTTGAGCATCGGTGTATAGCGCACCACACCCATGATCAAGAGGCTGCAGGGAATTCTAGGAAAAGTCATTTATTTCTTTCTATAAGAGTCTATCATGCTTACAACTTTTTCCTTCTACTGTTAATTCATGCGTTCTTATGACAAAAAATGCCTCCATGTTGAGCTAGCGGAAATAACAACCAACCTCAACCCGTTGATCCGTTACATGAGACGATATCCCATATCAAATTTAGGGCAACTTTTTAAACGCTAGCCCAGGCAGTTACTGCCAATACTCAGGCCAATGCTCTACCTTCGTAGAAAAATAATTCGGCAGCAGCACGAATTTATGACTTTATGCGGATGAATCTGCTAGAGTTTCATGGGTTGAGTGCAAGTGAGGACCCACAGATGTATGTTGATAAAATAAAGAAAATTACACAGATTATATAGGTGACCGAGGAAGAAATTATAGAGCTGGCTTCTTATCGGTTGGAGGATATTGCCTATGACTGGGTGCAGATGTGGAATAAGGGTAGAGAGGAAGATACCACTTCGGTGACTTGGCAATTATTCCAAGATGCTTTCTTGGATAGATTCTTTCCTCTAGAGTTACGGAAAGCTAAGATAGAGGAGTTTAGACAAGGCTCCATGTCGGTTAAGGAGTATTGTCTTAAGTTTAATCAGCTATCGAAGTACGCTCCCAATATGATGGCTGACTTAAGAACTAGTATGAGTAAGTTTCTAACTGGGGTATCGAGCTATGTGGTTAAAGAATGTAGATTTGCTATGATTAACAGGGATATTGATTTTCCTAGGTTAATGATTCACGCCCAACAGATTGAGTCAGAAAAGATAAATGAAAGAGAAAGAGTAAGAGGGATTAAGAGAGTCAGATCGGAGCAATAGGGATCTGGTCAGACTAGATTCTCCAGAAAGAGTCTCCCTCAGTTTCAAAGACGTCCATTTATACCTGCG
Organism: Capsicum annuum; assembly: GCF_002878395.1. NCBI lineage: Eukaryota > Viridiplantae > Streptophyta > Magnoliopsida > Solanales > Solanaceae > Capsicum > Capsicum annuum. Next base: position 53,303,268 of record NC_061120.1, on the reverse strand, counting down.
CCTTCCTCAGCTAGTGCTCCCATATATTAGGGCAGGCAGGAGCTCAGGAATAGGTCGGTACCTTCCAGGTTTCAGGACAACGTAAGCAACCGGCCTCATCCTTTTTGATATGCTAAGTGTGGTAAAGACCATTTTGGGGAGTGTTATATGGGGCAGCGGGGCTATTTTGGTTGTGGCAAGTTGGGCCACATACTTAGAGACTGTCCATATGCCAGACAGCGGAGTCATGATGCCCGTCCCCAAAGTCAGGCTACCAGTGCCTCGCCTCCCGCAACCGTCCAGTTCCTCCTCAGGGTGCTTCATCTAGTACTGTTGGCAGTCAACGCCAAAATTATTTCTATGCTATACCACCTTGTTAGGAGAAAGAGGACTCTCCCGATGTTGTCACTGGTATGCTTCATGTTTTTTATTTTGATGACTATGTGTTGATGGACCCCGGTTCAAGTTTTTCTTATGTGACACCTCTGGTTGTTGTAAATTTTAAAATGGATCCTGAACTAATTTCTGAGCCTATTTTAGTTTCTACTCCAGTAGGAGAGTTTGTCATTGCTAAGCGGGTGTTTAAGAAATGTCCCATTATTGTCTTTCATCGGGTTATGTATGCTGATTTGATTGAGCTAGATATGGTTGACTTTGATATCATTCTGGGTATGGATTGGGTTCACTCATGCTATACGTATATTGATTGTCGTGCCCGTATGGTCAAGTTTCAGTTTACTGATGAACCTATCCTCGAATAGTCCGAGAGTTCTGTGATTCCTAAGGGTCGTTTCATATCCTATCTCAAATCTATGAAGTTGATTTCCAAGGGTTACATCCACCATTTGGTTTGGGTTAAAGACACTAACTCTTAAACCCTGACCATTCAGTCAATTAATGTTGTTAATGAGTTTCTTGATATCTTTTCGGAAGATCTCCCTGGAGTACCTCTTGATAGAGAGATAGAGTTCGGGATTGACCTTCTTTCTGGTACTCAGCCTATTTCTATTCCTCCGTATCATATGGCTCCTGCAGAATTTAAAGATTTGAAGGATCAATTGAAAGATCTTTTAGAAAAAAGCTTTATCAGACCTAGTGTGTCCCCGTGGGGTGCATCTGTCCTATTTGTGCATAAGAAAGATGGTTCTTTACAAATGTGTATTGATTATCGGCAGCTTAATAGGGTTACTATCAAGAATAAATATCTGTTTCCTCGAATTGATGATTTATTTGATCAATTGCAAGGTGCGAGCTACTTTTCGAAGATAGACCTCAGATCCAGTTATCAACAACTTAAGGTTAGGGAATGTGATATCCCCAAGACCGCCTTCTGAACGCGTTACGGTCATTTTGAATTTCTAGTGATGTCTATCGGGTTAACTAATGCTCCAACGGCTTTCATGGATCTTATGAACCGTGTATTCCGTCCATATCTGGATTAATTTGTAATAGTATTCCTTGATGATATTCTTATTTACTCCCGAAGTGAGGGTGATCATGCGGATCATCTCTGAATCATGTTGGAAACTCTTTGAAATGATCGGTTGTAGGCTAAGTTCAGTAAGTGTGAGTTCTGGCTGAACTCTGTAGCCTTCTTGGGTCATGTTGTTTCTTCCAAAGGTATTAGAGTTGATCCTCAAAAGATAGAGGCTATAAAGAGTTGGCCTAAACCTATTTCTCCTTCTGATATCTCAAGTTTCTTGGGTCTAGCTGGTTATTATCGTCGTTTTGTTGAAGGGTTTTCATCTATTGCGTCTTCTATGACCTGTTAGAACTGTTGAAAGATTATGATATGAGCGTTCTATATCATTCGGGCAAGGCCAATATAGTAGCAGATGCCCTTAGTCAGAAGTCCATGGATAGCATCGCACATATGGAGATTGGTAAGAAGGAGTTGGCTCGTGAGGTACATCATTTGGCTAGATTGGGGGTTAGACTGTTTAGTGATGCTGAGGATAGTCTAGGAGTTCAAAGTGGTTTTGAATCCTCTTTAGTTTTGGAAGTGAAGGAGAAGTAAGACAGGGATCCTACCTTGGTCAGGTTAAAAGAGTTAGTTAAAGACCAAAAGGTGGAGGTTTTCTCCTATGGAGGAGATGACGTTTTGAGACTCTGAGAAAAATTATGTGTTCCTGATGTTGATAACTTAAAGCAGAGGATTATGGTGAAAGCGCATAGTACGCGATAGTCCATCCATCTTGGTGCAACCAAGATGTACCATGATTTGTGGGAAATCTATTGGTAGAACGGTATGAAGAGGAACATAGCAGAATTTGCGGCGAAGTATTCCACGTGTCAACAAGTTAACATAGAGCATCAAAGGCTCAGTGGTGTGATGCAAGAGTTTAGCATTCCTACTTAAAAGTGGGAAGAAGTGAATATGGACTTCATAGTTGGTTTGCCTCCTCGTCGCCATCATGATTCGATTTGGATTGTCGTAGATCGGCTGACGAAATCAGCTTATTTCTTGCCTGTGCATTCATCGTATACAGCTGAAGATTATGCTAGAATATATTCGGGAACTCGTCAGACTTCATGGAATCCCTTTGGCTATTATTTCTAACAGAGGTACTCAGTTTACCTCTCAGTTTTGGAAATCTTTCCAGAAAGGTCTCGGTACCCAAATTTGTTTAAGTTCTGCTTTTCATCCGCAAACAGATGGTCAGGCCGAGCGGACCATTCAGAATTTAGAAGATATGTTGATGGCTTGTGTGCTTGATTTTAAAGGTAGTTGGGATGAGCACTTAGCATTAATCGAGTTTGCTTACAATAACAGTTTTCATGCTACTATTGGAATGGCCCCGTTTGAAGCTTTGTATGGTAGAAGGTGTAGATCACCCATTGGTTGGTTTAAAGTTAGTGAGGCTGCCTCGAAGGGACTAGATGTAGTATTTGAGGCCATGGAGAAGGTTAAGTTAATTCGGGAAAGGTTGAAAACCACCTAAAGTCGTCAAAAATCATACGCAGATGTAACGAGGAAAGACCTTGAATTTGATGTTAGTGATTTAATGTATTTGAAAGTTTCACCCATGAAAAGGGTGAAGAGATTTGGGAAGAAAGGGAAACTAAGTCCCAGTTACATTGGTCCCTATAAGATTGTGGATCGCATTGGGAAGGTAGCGTATAAGGTTGAATTGCCCGCGGAGTTATCTAACGTCCATCCAGTTTTCCATATTTCTATTCTTAAGAAGTCTATTGGTGATTCTGTTGTGATTGATCCTTCCAAAAGCTCGAGTATTCAAGATAGTCTTTCATATGAAGAGATTCCGATTGAGGTTTTTGACTTTCAAGTTCGTAGGCTAAGGAACAAGGAAGTTCCTTTGGTTAAAGTACTTTGGCGAAATCAATCCGTGGAGAGTGCTACTTGGGAAACCGAAGCGGATATGTGCGCCAAATATCCCCACCTCTTTCCTACGAATCCTAAGCATGTCAAAGGTATCGTTCTCTTTTGATTTAATCCTTATTGCTATGTTTATCTTGGCTTGTATGTTTTCTACGATATCCAAAAAAAATCTAGAATGGAGTATATGCTTGGGCAAGATGATTTTTCTCTATATACTCATTTTCATAGTATTCTTGACCTACCTATCAACATTTGAGGACGAATGTTTCCAAGGGGGAGATGATGTGATGCCTTGGAAAAATTTTCCGTTAAGATCTCGGATGAAAATGTGTTGAATTCTGTTCTTTATCGTGATTAATAATTTTTCTGTGTGGAATTTCTGGATATTCGACCCGTCATCGCGTAGAGAATCGAATAATCTTTCCAACAATATGTGTATCATCCAAAACGAACACTCGAAGGATGAGTTATGATTATTCCGATCGAACCGTGAATAGTGGTGAACAATAAATGTGCAGGAAAAAAATACAGAGGCCAGGTGAATTTTAGGGTAACCTTCAAACAATCATAACTCCTTGTACATAATGATCTGAATGAGCTATTATATATCAACCGAAAGCTCTGAAAGTCCTCTTTCCAATGAAATTGGTTTCATCCAATTTGGCCATCGGAGAAAAAAGTTATGGTCGATCTACTTCAGCCTATCAAAGCAGTCCACCAAAGGACAGATTTGACATTATTTAATTTTTAAGGGTATTTTGGTCATTCCTACTCTAATCCATCCGGGTAAACCATGAATTTAAGTCCATTAAGAGTATTCAATAGCTCATTTTTCTCCAAAATTTCCTAAGGCTCAAACCCCAACCCTACTACTCCAAATTTTGTCCTTCTAAGTCTCTTGATTGAACTGTAGAAATTTCAAATTGATTTGGGATTCGAGTTTTCCATGTTAAGGGCTTCGAGAAGCACACTTTTTTTTCGTGAATAAAGTTCCAGAGTCGAAAGTTCATATTTATCTTCCATTTTTAGGTATGTGGGGCTTTGAACAAGATTATCCTTTCGATCTTGTGCCCGATATTTTTGTTGAATTACATTGACATGAGATTTTACATGTTTTACCATGAATTGGAAATATGATTTTATATCTTATATTATTGTCCATGAGCTATGGGATTATGTCATTCTATATGTGTATGATGTTGAGATGGAATTATGTCCAAAAAATATTTGATTATGAGAGTATGATGATTTAATTTGTTAAGCCTTGATTTATTCTATCATTCCACTATTTCCTTATTATGAATTTATAATTGATATTGGAAATTCTATATCCCTACTATGGGTTGATGTCTCAAGTACCTTTAAATGAGAGTTGGATGACAAATTGAGAAATGTTGATATTGAAGTTGCAATGAGTCTTGGTATTTTCCAAATGGTTTTGATGAGTTAAATTGTTGAAAATATTATGTATTGAGTCTTCATATCCTTATCCAAATGTCGAGTCGGTTATGGTTCAACGCATTGATACCTTGTTGATGTTGAGGAAGATTAAAATGTTTTGAGCTAAAATGTGTTGAGTTAGGAATCCACAAATTGATATGATTTGATAAATGAGAAAGAGATTTGATTTGGTCTTTGTGATAGACCCTTGTGATGTTGTGGTGGATTTCCTAACGCGTTTTGATCTTGTCGGGGAGTAGTACTTAGCACCGAGAGGGAAATTTGGTACTTCCCCAAACCTATGTGCCACCGTAGGGTTGTTTGATGATGATATTATTGGCCAGAGAGCTCGATTGTGATTATTGCATTTTTAAGGTCGTACTCCCTGGTAAAGAGTATGACGCTCCCACCAACGGGGGTTTCAAATGTTGGTATTCCACATAGCTCACGTGGGGTTATCGGTTATTGGAAAATCCCCTATCCATAAGAGTCATGTTTATTGAAATACCGAGTCACTTCGAGTTTTAATGTGGTAAGTCAAGTTACCTATGATGATCTATAATGATTTATGAGGTTTTTCTCCTACATTTCCTATCTAAGATGTTATGAGTTGCATGATTCAATGTCACTCAAGCCAGGTGTGTCATTATGGTCTGTATGTACGTTTTTATGAAATTTATGATATCATTTATATTTTGCATGCTCCCCCACATACTCAGTACGTACCTTGTGCTGACCCATATATTTTTCTATGGGCTACATTCTTACCATAATGTAGGTTCAGGTACTCAGCCGCAGCCTCGACAGTGATATCCGAGTGCCACATCTATGTTTCTTCAGTGGTGAGTCCTCATGGTTCGAGGACCAAGTTGATAGTTTTGGTATTGTTGTTTTGTAATCCCTTTGGTCTGTTGAGTCAGTTGGGGGTTTGTCCCAATGGCTCATTAATTTTGTTGTATAGAGGCTATGTCCGAATAGTGTATTGTTGGGTTGGTTTGTGTATAGACATTCCATATATGTACAGTGTAACGATATTCCATGCCATGTGCTATGTGATATGATATGTACTTATATATATATTCTTAGCGTAGCGTGTATGTTGTTGTATTGGAACCCAAGGGTAGTGTTTTGGCTTAAAGGGTTAGCTTGAGGCTACGTGTAGCCTTGGGCACCGTGTGGCATCTTGGGATGATATTTCGGGGTGTTATAGTTACTCTATTAAGATAACTAAAATTTAAAATTTGGTTCAACATGTTATTTTTTTGTTGTTGAATTAATTCATGGTAATCTTGAGTACTGATTTTTTTAATGAAAAGTAAGATAGTATTGCTATGAAATCAGATTTTTCATTCAAATTATGTTCGATCTCTTTATTTCAGTACTATTTTTTTCATTAGTAGTACTATTATTTTGGAACAAACACGACTACCTGTTCCACTGATGTGTAATACTGATAGGAGTAGACATTCAACTAGTTAGTAGCATACTGCTGAGTCAGCTATATAAGTTGTTAGAGGTTGTTAGACAATGATTGGTGAGTGGCAATGAGCAGTCAAATAGAGTGTTCTCGAAGAAAGGTAGTTATTAGATATTTTGTTGCCTATATAAGACACAATAATCTGATTGTAACACATAAGTTTTGAAGCAGTTATAATTTTGATCTTTCTCCTCTTCTTAGCTCCATCAATGTTGTCATAGCAAGTGTTTTCACATGGTATCAAAGCCACGAGTTCCACACTATTTGTGTGTTTTTTATCACATCTCACTAGGTTTTCTGCGCTTTTTGGATCTTTTTCTTCAACTCTTTTTCGTAATTTCAACCTATATTACAGCTGCATTCTATCAATCATGGCACCTAAAATCGATCAAATTGATCCACTTTTCATTGGTACATCTGAGAGCTCCAGTGATGTACTTGTTTCAATCAAGTTAACTAGTTCAGAAAATTATAGTTTATGGAGTCGATCGATGCGTATTGCTCTCTTAAGAAAGAGGAAGTTTAGATTTGTCACTGGTGCCTGCAACAAGGAATCATATAGAGAGGAGCTTCATGAGTAGTGGAAAATATATAATGCAATTGTGCTTTCCTGGATTTTGAACACTGTGAGTGAGAGTCTGTTATCTGGCATTGTTTATGCCACGAATGCTTATACAGTTTGGGAGGATTTTAAGGAGAGGTATGACAAGGTGAATCGTATGCGTATTTACCAGTTGCATCGCGAAATTAATATGCACTCTCAAGGTACAGATTCAATCTCAGCTTATTTTACCAAATTAAAGATTTTATGGAGTGAGTATAATGTACTAGTACCAAATCCTAGTTGTTCTTTTCCTACCTCTAGAGAGTACTCAGATCATATGTGTCAACTTAGGCTTTTACAGTTTTTAAGTGGCCTGAATGAGTCCTATGACTAAGCTAGAAGACAGATATTTCTCAAAGAAGTGACTCCTACTCTCAATCAAGCTTATGCTATGCTCATAGAGGATAAAATCCAACATTCAGCATATATGATGACTATGAATGATAGATCAGAACCACCTGCTATGCAAGTGAATTGAAATTATATTTTTTGATAAAGCAACTCTAACTATAGAGGCAGAAAGTGTGATTATTGCCATTTATTGGGTCATACCAAGGAAACTTGCTATAAGTTGGTAGGGTATCCAAATGACTGGAAGAATAGAAAGAAACAAAGCTACAACTCTAATTTCAGATCACAGTATACTGGCAGTAACAACTTTGTAAATACTGATCACAGGTCTATTTCTTAGGCTTCAACTATGGTAGCTGGTCAAGTTGATGCTGATAGTTCTAGTCATGAAGTAACTCCCACACCAAAGGCCAAGCCTCATACATTTACTGAGGAAGAGTACACTCAGATTATAACTATGTTGAACAAAGACAACAGATATGAAACAAGTCAATATGACAGGTATTACTACTTGTTTCTTTTCCAAAGCATGTTCTGACAGTTGGATTGTAGACTCAGGTGCTACACATAATGTGTATGCACATAGACACTTGTTCAAAGGAGGTACCAGATTAGACTCCAAGTATGTGGATAAGTTGCACCTTCCAACAGGTGATGAAGTGACAATCTCACACACAGGAGAATCTTATATTTTTGCAGATGATGTGATCAAAGATGTTCTACATGTTCCAGACTTCAAACTCAATTTGTTGTCTGTTGCCAAGATAACCAAGGAACTTTCATGTTTTGTATCCTTTTATCCTAATTTTTGTATCTTTCAAGACCTCTTCAATGGCAAGGTGAAGGGGATTGGTAGATAAGAGGATAGACGATATGTTCTTAAAGGTGCTAGTCAGTTAAGATCAGAAGCCAACAGATTTATTGCAGAAGTTTCCACTTCCAGTTGCATCTTATGGCACCAAAGACTTGGACACCCTGCTGCTCAGGTTCTTAAGTTTTTAGACATTATGAAGAATCCTAGTGATGCAAACATGTTGAATAAATGCTCTGTGTGTCCACTAGATGAACAGACAAGATTGTCATTTCCTTTAAGTACTACTAGATGCTCTACATGTTTTGAACTTGTACATATAGATTTGTGGGGTCCATATAAAATTTCTACTTTTGACAACAAGTATTACTTCTTGACTATGGTAGATGACCATAGTAGATACACTTGGGTGCACCTATTGCAGTTAAATTCTGAGGCCATAGTGGCCATTAAGACATTTGTTTCTATGATTAAAACTCAGTTTGGCATAATGGTAAAAACCATTAGATCTGATAATGGAACTGAATTTATCAACTCTCAATGTAAGACATTGTTTTAGTCCCTGGGCAAACTACATCAGACTAGTTGTCCTCATACTCCTCAACAGAATGGATTTGTAGAGAAGAAGCACAGACACATATTAAACATAGCTAGAGACCTCAAGTTTTAGTCTAACTTGCCCATTAAGTATTGGGGACTATGTGTAAAAGCTGCAGTATATCTAATTAACAGGTTACCATCTTCTATTCTAAGTGGTAAAAGCCTATTTCAGTTGATGTTTTCTAAGGATCCCAAGTTGTCACATCTCAGGGTATTTGGATGCTTGTGCTATGTCACTATCCTTCCAATAGGTGAAAAGTTCACAGAAAGGGCCAAACCTGTAATCTTGGTAGGATATTCAGAATCTCAGAAGGGGTATTTACTGCTGGATATCACCTCAAAGAAACTATTAGTCAGTAGAGATATTGTGTTTTATAAAGATACATTTTATTTTGCCAATGGTAAAGTGGAGAGGTTCAAAGCAAGGTTAGTGGCCAAAGGATATAGCCAACAAGAAGGGTTGGACTATCATGAAACCTTCTCACCAGTGGCTAAGATGGTTACAATCAGATGTGTAATTACACTAGCTGCATCTAAAGGTTGGAATCTTCATGAAATTGATGTGCATAATGCATTCCTCCAAGGGGATATTGAGGAGGAAGTTTACATGGAAATGCTTGAGGTATTTAGAAGACAGGGGGAGCACTAGGTGTGTAAGTTGATCAAATCCTTGTATGGTCTTAAGAAAGCCTCCAGGCAGTGGAATGATAAGCTTACTCATGCCTTACTTGATGTTGGTTTTACTCAAAGTGCATTTAATTATTCCCTATTCACCCTGCATCAAGGTAATGATACTGTTATAGTTCTTGTTTATGTTGATGATTTATTAATCACTGAAATAAGTGCCTCCTTGATCAATGCTACCAAAATTAAGTTGCATCAGTAGTTTAAGATGAAAGAATTGGGGGATCTCAAGTATTTTTTGGGTATTGAAGTTTTAAGATCAACATCAGGGATTATTCTAATCCAAAGGAAGTATATTCTAGATTTGATTGATGAAATAGGTCTTAGTGGTGCTAAGCCTATTATTACTCCCTTAGAGTCTAATGCCAGGATCACCTCTATTAAGTATGACCAAGCAAAAGGTGCACAAGGTGATGAATTGTTGTCTGACATTTCCTCTTACCAAAGACTTGTTGCGGAGCTTATGTATGCCACTATTACAAGGCCAGACATTAAATTTGCTGTCCAAACTCTCAACCAATTCATGCAGAATCCCAAGAAGTCTCACTAGGAAGCAGCTACTAGGGTTGTCAGGTACCTTAAAAATTTTGTTGGCCAAGGTGTTTAGTAAAGGCTGAACCTACTAATACTTTGACTTGCTGGTGTGACTCTGATTGGGCTGCTAGTCCAAACACCAGAAGATCAGTTACTGGTTATGCTATTCACTATGGTGAATCACTCATATCATGGAAGTTCAAGAAGCAGCACACTATTTCCAGGAGTTCTGCTGAAGCTGAGTACAGAAGCATGGCTTCAGCAGTTGCAGAACTCACTTGGCTGGTTAGACTATTTCAGGAACATAAGGTCCCTATCAACCTCCCCATTTCAGTTTATAGTGATAGTAATTCAACCATTCAACTGGCCAACAACCTTGTGTTCCATGAGAGAACCAAACATATTAAGATTGACTGTCATTTCATTAGGGACAAAATTAAAGATAGATTGATTAAGGCTCTACATGTTCAGTCTACTGATCAACTTGCTGATTTGCTTACCAAGGGCCTAAGTCTTGCTCAACATGGCCACTTACTTAGCAAGCTTGGTGTGCTAAATGTTCTGCACCCTGCAGCTTGAGGAGGAGTGTTTTGGAACATACACGACTACCTGTTCCACTGATGTGTAATACTAATAGGATTAGACATTCAACTAGTTAGTAGCATCCTGCTGAGTTAGCTATATAAGTTGTTATAGGTTGTTAGACAATGATTGGTGAGTGGCAATGAACTATCAAATAGAGTGTTCTAGAAGAAAGGTAGTTATTAGATATTTTATTGCCTATATAAGGAACAGCAATCTGATTGTAACACATAAGTTTTGAAGCAGTTATAATTTTGATCTTTCTCCTCTTCTTAGCTCCATCAATGGAGTCTTAGCAAGTGTTTTCACAACTATAAACAGTGTATAAAAAGCTATATACATAAATAAAATATGAATGAATCTTGATAAATTAAAATAAATAAATTCTCAATAGTTCCGTAATATGCGATGACTACTTATTGTTTATTTGATATAATTAAAAAAATTTAGTATAAATAAGGATATAAAACCTTTAAAAAATGATTCTCTACTTATAATAACACCCAAAAATTTATGCCAATTGGGCTATCATAAGTTTACTAAAAATCAAAGAGATGATTTAATATTAACAAAATTATTTTCCATAGCTCTTTTAGTCTTTCTTGCTCACTTTCCTTCAAATATGCTCCCAATAGTTAAGAAGCTACATTCCATTGGATAGAACTTTATGTTACATGTCTTTTATCATAGGTGTAGGTTTAAGAATTTATATTCAACTGTATATTTTTGTGTTTAAGTCATTCTTCTTGAAGATTACACTTTCTTAATGATGTTGCTTTATTGATTGAATAAAAAATTTAGTGAACATCTCAAAGAATTTTTCTTGAACATGATAAAAATAGATCGATAGATAAAAGATTTTGATTTTAAACTAGTTCTATTTTGTTCTTGTTTTTAAAGAATATCTCTTATCACACAATGTTACTAGGAGGTCACGGGTTCAAGCCTTGGAAACAGCCTCTGGAATCAATGCAAGGTAAGGCTCCATACAATACACCCTTGTGGTGAGGCCCTTCTCAAACACCGCGCATAGCGGTAGATTTAGTATATCAGACTGCCTTTTTATATCTTATCACACAATGTTGGTCTTAGAAACTCATGTAATCAGAGCTAGCCTATTTCATAAATCTGACACATTATACTTAGCGCCAAATCTGTTTGAGACATGATTGCATCCAGATTATTCTATGATAGAGAATACTATGCTGGGGTGAATGTCTATGTGACTTTCTATAGAAATGAGAGGTAGGACCACAAATCAAAGGACAACTTCTGGAAGTTTATGTTAAAGTCTTCTTTCGGTTTAGCTTAAATATTCAAGTTTGTCCCTCAGCAGGATAATTCTTTTCCTTTCCACCTAGAGTGGGTTTGGTGGGAGGACCATAAAAGAAAAGTTTGGTACGCTAAACCTTCTGCAATGTACTCTGGGAAAACGTCGAACCATAAAGGTTTAATTTATGCAGTTTTAACTTGCATGTCTTCTTAGGTTGTTTTCAGTGGTGGAAGGAATATGAATAAAAAGTTAACCTTGAAATTATGATTTCCTAATTATCAGTACTTTCTAATTTTAACACTTTCTTGTTATGGATCTGATTTTAGTGCAGTGCTTTGTGATTTGAGGATAAACGTTGTTAGAATACTCGGGCTGACTAGATCAGCTAGAGCTTCGGTCAATCACATTGTTCAAAATGGGCGTAGAAGAAACTATATTGAAGTTACTTATTTGGATATCAACAAAATAATATATTTTCTAAACTCATGATGTTTTTTTCACATGACAAAATTAAAGTTTTCTAAAGCTATGATATATTTTCACTTGTGTTTTTGCTATAGTTGTTGCTCTAAAATGGAGAGAAAGAAATCTTATTTACTTCAACCCAAGTTGATTTAACGCATATAGGCTATCAAAGGAGATAGCAGTCAACATCTACATTAGAGGCCAAAAGCATAAGAAATGGCCACTGGTTCTTGAAACATCCGCCATTTTTTAAAATAGAAAAATCTTCAACTTTATTTCAGCTTCATAGTTGCGGCAACACAATCACAATCAGAAATAATATTACAGAGAAGAAATTCATTTCTTACAAGGTTTGTTATGCAAGGACGATTCAATGTACAGCCCTTCCAATATTGATTCAACGCACAAGGTAAGCAATCTAATCCGTAGGTTATGGTCTGTTACATGCTATGTCTAAAGCACTAAATCTAGGTGTAGAAATATCGACTATCTCATCTCTTTATCCGTTTTTACTTCTCCTTCTTTACACACACTATTTCATTCGGACTGAGTATTCATGAAGAGCAAATTTAGTAGCTAGAAATAATAAAACTTTTCATGAATATTCTTCAAATTTTCATTACTGCACAATCACAAAGCTTTTCGTTTTTCATGATCCTTATTTTGAGTCTGTCTTTTAAAGTTTTTTCTTTCAATTTATCATCGTCTCCGTGGGTGTTTCAATTTCAGGTTTTTTTTTTGCTAAGATTTTTTTAAATTCTATTTTTCACAAGTGAACTTCATGGCTGATATGTTGTGGTACTGTCTAATCTCTCCTTAATTCCATAATTGATAATAAATTGTATTCCATCACTTTTTTATTGTAACTATGTAAAAAAAAAATTTACCCAAATTTCTTTTCATTTCTCTTTAGATTTTCTATTTTAGTGGATGAATTTTGTTTTAGATTATTTTGTCTTGAGCCGGAGTTTATCGAAAATAATTCTCTTTTTCACCTTCGAGGTAGATGTAAGGTGTATGTACACGCTATGCTCTTCAGAACTTACTTTGTGAGAATATACTGGCACATTGTTGTTGTCGTTGCAGTGGATGAATTTCATGAATGTTCAATGAAAGATCAAACTTTTAGTTAAAATAACTTATGATTATAATTCCTTTTGCTTGAGGATTCTTTTCAAATTTTAAAATATGCTTGTTTTGATTCTAGTTATACGCAATCTGATTGTTTTCGTTTTCAAAAATAAAAAATAAAAAATTATTTTTCAGCTACAAGCAATTAGCTTTTCATTGTCATTTCATGATAATTGCACGGATGAGATTCAGATGATAAAATTATTGCAGACACATTTTTCTGTTGACTAATGAAAATCCCATTATTGAAAATGATTTGGGTCCCAGTGAGGAGAGCCGCCAAAAGATAGCATTTGCAGGGTATAATTAGCAGGCCACTTGATTCAATTCACCTTAAGTTGTTATTATTTCTGTGAAAGCATCTCAAATTATAAAAGAAGCTGTGGAAGCTATGAATTAGATTTATTACATTATAATCAGTATCCTATATAAGAATATATCTAATTAATTAGTTGGGGCTTAATCTTTGAAGGCATCTTGAAAGAACTTACATATAGATTCCTGTTGTAGTTTTGTCACGTCTGTCTAATCCTAATGTGAAAAAGATTTCTTTATCTGCATAGGAAACATTGTTTTGCTAATTGGATCGCTAAGACTTTTTTTGGTCTCTTCTCAAGGCAAATATCTTGTTGATAAGAAGTCGGGTCTCTTGATTGAACTATACATGAAGGTAAGATAATGATAAATTAAACTAATTGTCTACATTATTAGTTCTAACAGTTTTAGATGGGTTGTTTGTGAGTGCCTTTCTGTTCCCAACTAAGAGGTAATGTATGAAGTCTTGACCGTCCTACTACTTACAAAGTCAAGATAGCAAATTAGTTATGTGTTAATCAACATAGAATACTTTTTATTATGTCCTAATACATAGGAGAATCTTGAGGTCATATGGATCAATATATGAAAATATTTCCTTAAATTAACTCATGAAAAGATGAAATTTAGACTTCAAATAAAAAGAAACGTAAACACTAAGATTAAGGTGGATCTTTCTTTGATTTAAATATGAATGTCAAGTTTTTCTTCAATAAAATTGAATTATTTTTTTAGTTCTAATTCTATTCTAAAAAAATCAATAAACAAAAGAATTATTTTAGGTAGAAGTACCCTTTAGTGTAAACCAAGTACTTCTACACTGATATAAAATTTCGTGCTTTATTTTTAAGTTCAAAATATGTCGACATTGTAGAACAGTAAACTCATCATCATCCATGTATGAATTTTTTGAAGATGCTCACTTTGCATTTCGTGGTCAAAGAAGCACTCTGTTATTTATTAAAATGATACGGATGAGATTTTAGAGAAGCTTCGTGTTGCTGCAATTTCAACATCAGCGGACGACGACTCAGCTGCTACTCCTCCAAGAAGAAGTAAACTAGAGGTATTTTTTTCTCTTTTTTTCCTTATCATACTATAGCCAGTTACTAGCTCTTTTTTGTTGAAACTTTTGCATTTTTTATTTTAATATCTTAAAGTTGAAGCATTTAAAGCTACATTTAGTAACGTAGATTTATACAAACATGTTCTTTATATAATACTGTTATTTAAATTGTTTATAAAATTTTATGCTTAAAACTTTATTTTTTTTAATGAACGATAAGTCATTTATTCCTGTTGAATATAATCTTCAATATCTTTTGCTTTAGATCATGAATTATGACAACATTAGCACACTAAATTGTCATCTGATAAAATAAATTTTCAATATAAAGGGAAGAATCTTAACACAACCAAGATGTTTCATTATGTCTAAAGAAATTAAATAGTTCTTTTAGATGAAAGTGATAAAAAAAAAGTGTGACATGATTAGTATATGTCTTTACAAGTGAGAATTTTTTTGTCTTTATTTAAAAGCAAATATTATTCAATTTTTAATATCTGAAATTCTTTCGAACTATGAAATTTTTGTGGAGATCACTTCATGATTTACCATATTTTATTTTATTTATTTTATAAAATTTGTGGTTGTTTCTAAAGCAATCGAGTAATTATTTTACTCCATCTAGCATAAGAGACTTCACATCTCAAAATTATACTCCATCCATTTTAAAAATAATGACATATTTTTCAATCCATTTCAAAAAGAATGACACCTTTATTTTTTTAGAACACTTTAATTTCAAATTTTTATGTGGCATCTATAGGACCACAAGATTAGAGTACATTTGACATAACTTTAATTTAAGACCACAAAATTTAAAATTCTTTACTATTTTTTTAAAATTCGTGATAAGTCAAAACATGACATTCCTTTTTAAATGGAGCGAAGTATTATTCAGCGAATGGAATGACTGTGTAAAGATAAAGACGAATTTGTTTTACAACTTGATAGATTACAAAGTGCTTAATCCAAAAATTTGACTACATAGTTTTGAAGGTAGTTCTCAGCTTCTCAATTTTTATAGTTATTCAAGGTTGCTCAACTTGAAAGCAACTTTGTCTCTCAGGTGATGAAAAATTAACTTGTGTTTGGAATGTTATAGGACGACCTTGATAAGAAGGAACAAGAGACCAAGTCAGTAAGGTGTCATTTATTTCTTTTATAACAGGTTCTAGATGTGGTTAAACATCAACAATAGCAAACATTAACCATTTTAATTACTTGAACTCCCTTCAGATGCCAAGTTCAATTCTACTTGATCTCAAGAGGCATATACTCCTGAAGATAGAGGCGACTTTGAATTGGAAAAAAAATGAAAATGCATTTTTGAGGATACATATTGCACATTATGAGGAAAAAAAATCAGTATGGGCCAAAGATGAAAGCTATAGAAAAGATGTGACAAGATTGATAAATCTCTATACAAGTGAGCATTTTGTGTCTTCATTTAAAATCAAATGTTGTTAATTTCTAACATTTGAATTTTCTTCGAATTATGATATTTTGTAGGGAGATCACTTCACGATTATCACATATTACTTTATATGTTTAATAAAACTTCACTTTATTTACGTATATTCTACTTGCTTATTGAATATCAATGACTTAAATCAGTATAAGAAAAGAGGTCGTCTACTTCCTTATTCAAAATTTAATTAAATGTCAAGATTTATTATGAATATCTTTATAAAAGAATCGAGCATGTATAGCGGTCAAAGTATAATCATGATTTTGATAGAACTGAAAATCCTCAAAGTCGAGGCTTTTGGCAGGTAATTGTTAATGTTGTGTTGTGTAAGTAATTATTACCTTTTTTCTGTTGCACTTAGATTTACAATCAAAAAGGAAAAAATAGTGAATACAAAGAAAATGAGAAAAGTACAAACTGCATAAGATAGTGTACTACTTCAGTTTTCATGGTGGTACAAGAATCAGTTTTCTTTTTCTTTCTACTTCAGTTTTCTTCATGTGAATTTTACCGGTGTGCTACTATCTATCCTTTTTTTGTTTTGAAGGAATGACATCCTATTAGTTCTGTTGACGAAATAGATATAAATTTTATTCAAATTATCATCTCTAATATCATTCAATAGTTTATCTAACACATGAAAAATAATTGCTTGAATTTTCACTCTCCACTTTTATCATTTGAAGCAAATATAAATACTTTTCATGTTAGACCCGTGCAAAGCACGGACATACTTATATAGTAATTAAATAAATGAGAAAATTAAATACTCCCTCCATTTCAAAAAGAGTGATCGAGTTTTACTTGGCACAAAGTTTAAGAAAATAAAGAAGACTTTTGAATTTTGTGGCCTTAAATTAAAGTTGTATCAAATGTACCAAAATACCCTTTAATCTTGTGGTCCTAAATATGCCATGTGGAAAGTTGAAATTAAAGTATTGCTAAAAAGGAAAAAAGGTCATTCTTTTTTAAACGGACTAAAAAAGAAAGTAGGTCATTCTTTTTTAAATGGGGGGAGTATCAAAAAAGGAAAAAGAATCCCAAATTTTTGAAAGAAATGGAATCAATTGATTTAGATTGGATTTGATTTTTCCGGAAAACATGCGCCATAGTAATCGTTTTTATCATATTGGTACTTTTTTCAAGAACCCTAATTTTAAATTTTACTTTTTTTTGAAATATTGGATTGTCTGAAATGATTAAATTTTGGGTTAGATTATGATGTTGTATTTATAAGTATTCAAATTTTTACTCAATTTTTAAGGTTTTAGTTTTCTGAAAATTTTCACATTAGTGAATTTGATTTCATATGTGTGGAATTGATGGTGGGGATGAGGTCATAGAAGAAAAGATGGTGTGAATGGATTTGACGGAGGAGAAAATAAAGAGCTAGCGGAGGAGGGGGACGTGTATGGGTTTGACAAATAAGAAAGAAAGAGCGAGGTGGGGTTGTGTGTGTGTTTGCAGATAAACAAGAAAGAACAAGGGGGTGGGGGGAGGGGGTCTAAAGAAGAAAGAAAATGGGGTGGGAGGTATTTTTATTTTTATCTGGAACTCTATTAACAGTCCGACAAGCCTATACTTACTAAGAAACTAGAGAGTCATTAGTAAAAATACCCAACTGACTCAAACTGAAATGAAAACAATAAACAGCTACTATCTGATGTTCAATATTTTAACTGAACATTTAGCATCATCTTCTTGGGAAAATTATATGCTTTCAAGCAACCAAAGTGGTATTTAACGAGTATTTTTAGTGTTTCAGGGAAAGGAATGAACCACAAAAGAAACATGAAAAAAAAAGTAACAATAAAAGGAATTTCACGATCAAAATGGTGAACCGTCATACTTTCGACGAACCACCAGTTGGACCGTCAAGCATTATCCAGAACATGGCCTCCCGAAAGACTCAGGGACGAACTAAATGGTGGACCGTAGTATTTCAATGGATCACCAGGTGTACCGTCAGCTCTTATCTAGAAACCACTCTTTGGAAGGACTCAGTTACAGATAAAATGGTTGATCGTCACAATTTCGACGTACCACTAGTTGGACCGTCAGGCCTTATCCAGAAACCACTCTTCCAAAGAACTAAGTGACCGACCAAATGGTGGACCGTCATAATTTCAATGAACCACCAGTTGGACCATTAAGCCTTATCCAGAAACCACTCTTCTGAAGGACTCAGTAACAGACCAAATGGTGGACCGTCAGACTTTCGATGGACCACCACTTTGGCCATCAACTTGGATGCGGTTTTTCTGATTTAAAATTTTAAATTCGTTTTTACTTGGGAACATATAAATACCAAATTTTAGGGTTAGTGGATTTACTTTTATCTTTTACAAGTTTATCATCTATTGAAACTCTCTGTGACCTTGTATCTTGGGATTGAAACATATCTTTAGGGAAGTTAATTATTCAATTCTTTATTGAAGATTCAAGAAATGATTCTTAAGATTTTTATAAGTGAATTCTAAATCTATTTATGAATAATACAAGAATTATTTCTTCTTCTTCTATGGAATTTTGTGGCTAGTTCCCATAACTAGGGTTATTAGATCGTTAATGTGAAAAGAATCTATGGGTTGTGAATCCAATTGAGTTCCATGAATAACTGATATTGTATAAACCTTTCTTCAATTTAATAGCTTTTCTATGGAAACTGTTTGTTGGGAAAAGAAAGTGTTTACATGAATTCTAAGGACTTTAACCATTGGAATAATGGCAAATACCCTAACAAGATTAGCTAACATGGGGAAAAGGGTGAAATAAAAATGTATCCTTTTAGTTTGAGAGAATTAAAAGATAATCTATCCACTTAGGTTGAGAGACTAAGGGATAAAGAATAAGATTCAACCTTTCTTGCAATTGAATTTTCTAGATGGAAATCTTAAGTGATTCACAACCCTAATTGTGCTAGCATTTTGGTAACCATAGCCCTGGTTTGTTTAATCTCATTAAATTACTAATTACAAAGAGAATTATTCATTGGAATACTCTTGTTACAATTAATTACTTTATAAGTTACAAATCAAAAACCCCCTTATTCAGGAACCTCTGATCAATAGTCCAGTAACGATTACAATACTTAGTGAGCACAGTATTCACTGTGGGATTCGACACCCAATCTAGTTGGGTTCTATATTTGACAGCGACTTCTTACACTTTCTAATGAGAGTTATAATTTAGGCATATCAAATTTTGGTGCCATTGCCGGAAAATATGGTTGTCAACTAAGTTTGTGATTGTTAATCGACCTTTTGGTCAAAGATTCCTAAATTTTATTTTTATTTTTTGTTTTTGTTTTGTGCAAGTTGAGTTTCTTGTATGCCAAGTACGTGGAGATTAGGTCAGCCATTATTACCTATTCATCCAAAACTGTAGCTCATTCATAGAATGGATAATCACCAGGACCCGGAAAGAATAGCTGCTCAGTAGGAGTAGACTAGATTAGTAGCCTTGGCAGCCGCACAAATAAACCAACAGAATGTAGACAATGATGGTCGGGAAGTAGACCCAGATGATGAGGACCTGGGAGATGATGAGTTATTAAACCTAAGACATGTAGATAATGTAGCCGTACCAGTGAATAAGAATATCAATAAAAATTGCTAGGCAAGGATGAGACCCAAATGCCGAGCTGTCCAGTTTTCTCCAGACGATAATGATGATGACCTGGATGGGGCTGGTGCTACAGGGGCTATTATTCCTCTGCCCCTAGCACCTGGAGCTAAGTTTAATATCACGAGTACCATGATCCAGTTATTGCATCTTAATGGACTGTTCAATGGGCTTACAGGTGATGACCCCGAATATGAATTTGATTAACTTTATCTCGATATGCAAATCATTTGACAATCCAGGAGTAGGACAAAATGCCATTCGACTATGATTATTCCCGTTGTTTTTTTCTGGAGAAGCAACTTTATGGTTCAATGGGCTAACCATAGATTCTATTATAACTTGGAGGCAGCTAAAAGATGCTTTCTTAGAAAGGTTCTTTCCATCATCCAAAAGGGCACAGTTAAGAGATAAAATCAGTAATTTTAGGCAGCTTCCAACTAAAGCTCTCCATGAAACTTAGGAGAGGTTTAAAAAAAAGCTCACACAGTGCCCGAATCATCAGAAGACCAAGATACACCTGAAGGAGATATTATATAAGGCCTTGAATTTGTTGACTAAGCTAGTGGTGGATAATGCCGTGGGTGGGTCATTCATGGACCTCATTTTTTCTAAGCTGTCTGAGATGCTGGATTGTATGAAAAAATAGAGTAGAGCTTGGCATACCAGGGATTCTGAGGTAGTAAGCTCTACTGTATTTATTGGCATAACTGTAGAACAGAGGCAAAGAAAGAGGAACGTGACCATTACATGGCTCAGATAAAGACATAGTTGGACCTTCTTACTAAGTGTTTATTATCAAGAAAGATAGAGAAGGTTAAAGATGTTGCATCATAGGGTAGAGCTGACTCCGATTCTGAGGAAGAAGCCAATTATTTGAACAATCAGGGGGGTTTCCAAGGTAGTGTCCAAGGAAACCAAGGTCAGAACTACTTTGATAAATCTGGATACAATGACCGAGACCAAGGAAATTGAAAAAACAAAAATGATAGGAGTGGGTTGTATGTGCCTCCTGGAAATCGTGAGGCTACTACAATTATCTCTGTAAAGATATCCATGGAAGATATGATGGCTAAATTATTGAAAGGGGTGGAAACAACCAATACCGGAGTAGCAGAGATGAAAAATGATTTATCCTTAAAGAATCAATTAGTTGACTCGCACTCTAATTTAATAAAATAGTTGGAGCAGCAAATGAACCAATTTTATACTAAATTTAATCAGAGGAAGGTTGGCACTCTACCAAGTAAAATAGTTCAAAATCTAAGGAAGGATGGTTCGCGTATGGCAATTACCACAAGTGGTCAAGTACTGGCAAGCCCATCTGTGGGTAAGCCTATGGTAGATATTATGGTAGAGAATGTTGATGAAGCAGATATTGATCTTCTGGTAGAGTCTGAAAAATTAGATGAGATTATTCATGACGTTGCATCCAACAGTCAACAGGCGGATGAGTTGAAAAGAGATGAAGACAGGGAAAAGAAATTAGTGATGAACACTCTCCCAAAACCACCACCTCCTTTTCCTCAAGGATTGAAGAAGAATGCTGAAGATACAAAGTTTAGCAAATTCTTAGCCATGTTGAAGTAGTTGACGGTAAATTTGCCTTTAGTTGAGGCACTTGAGAAAAAACCAGGGTATGCCAAATTTATGAAGAACCATTTGACAAAGAAAAGAGCGGCGAGCTATGAACCGGTGGATAATCTCTATCATTGCAGTGCTATTGCTACAAGGTCCTTAGTGTAGAAGAAAGCAGACCCAGGAGCGTTCACTATTTTTTGCATGGTAGGGTCTTTGGAATTTGCTAAGGCTTTATGTGACCTGGGAGCTAGAATTAACCTAATGCCGCTAGCTTTTTGTAAAAAGTTGGGTTTGGGAAACTCCACACCCACCAACATGCGACTCGTGATAGCGGATAGGTTGGTAAAACGACCTGCTGGTATTTTGTATGATGTGATGGTGAAGGTAGATACCTTTATTTTTCCTGTGGATTTTGTAAATCTTGATTGCGAGGTGGACTTAGAGGTGCCCATAATCTGGGGTCAAGCTTTCCTTACAACCAAAAGTGTGCTAATAGATTTGCGAGCTAATGAGCTTTTGTTTAGGATGAATGATGAAGTGCTGAATTTTGATGTTTGAAAATCAATGAAACAACATAAAGAGTTGAGTGTGTTCTCAATTGTTGATGTATATTATGATGACGAGCAAGAAGTACCAATAGAGGAGCAGCTTACTATTGAGCCATTAGCCGCAGTACTTATGAATTTTGATTGTGAAGATATTGCAGATTACGAAGAGACCGTTTGTGCTTTGATCAAAATAGGATCATATTCTTATGCTCCTAAGAAGCTTGATCTTGATATTAAGAATTGACCAACACCATTGACAAATCCATCTGTCGAAGAGCCACCGATGTTGGAGTTGAAAGAGTTACCCGATTATTTGAGGTACGTGTTCTTGGTTAGTCGTAAATCACTACCCGTCATTGTTTCCACTGAACTGGGTGAGCAATAGTTGGAATCTCTCATCTCTATTTTTAAGAGATATAATAGAGTTATTGGTTGGACTATTATGGATATCATTGGTATTCCTCCTGGCATATGTATGTACAAAATTCAGCTAGAGAAGGATTTTGTACCTACTATTGAGCATTAGTGTTGCCTGAACCCACCTATGTAAGAGGTGGTAAAGAAAGAAATCATCAAGTGGTTAGATGCAGAGGTGGTATATCCTATATCAGATAGTCAGTGGGTGAGTCCTGTGCAATGTGTGCCTAAAAAGGGGCATGACAGTGGTAGCAAATAAGAAGAACAAATTGATCCCACTCAGCCCTGTTACTGGGTGGAGGGTGTGTATGGATTATCGAAAGCTAAACTCGTGGATGTTAAAGGATCACTTTCCAATACCTTTCACGGATCAAATGCTTGATCGTTCGGAAGGAAAGGGATGGTATTGCTTTTTGGATGGTTATTCTGGATATAACTAGATATGTATTACTCCTGAAGATCAGGAGAAGACCACTATTACATGCCCGTATGGAAATTTTGCATTCAAGTGGATGCCATTTGGGTTATGTAATGCACCTGCTACCTTCTAACGGTGCATGATGTCTATTTTCTCAGATATGGTTGAAGACACCTTTGAGGTGTTTATGGATAATTTTTCGGTTGTAGGAGATTCATTTGAGTTGTGTTTGGCAAACCTGAGTATTGCCTTGCAACAATGAGTGGAATTCAATCTTGTACTTAATTTGGAGAAGTGCCACTTTATGGTTAAGGAGGGAATTATTCTCGGGTATAAAATTTCAGCAAAAGGAATTGAAGTTGATCAAGCCAAGGTTGAAGTTATTGAGAGACTACCACTTCCAGTTTCTGTTAAGGGGGTTTGCAGTTTTCTCGGCCATGCTAGTTTTTTGTAGGTTTATTAAAGACTTCTCCGAGATTGCAAACTGACTCTGCAAACTTTTGGAGAAGGAAGCAAAGTTATCCTTTGATGAAGATTGCTTGAAGGCATTTGTATGCCTTAAAGGGAAACTGGTGGAAGCCCCTAGCATTGTAGCACCGGATTGGTCCAAGCCATTTGAGATCATGTGTGACCCAAGTGGTGTTTCCCTTGGAGCTGCTTTGGGGGAAAAGAGGGACAAATTGTTTTATCCAATCTATTATGCTAGCAAAGCTCTGAAGAGAGCTTAAAATAACTACACTATCACCGAGCAGGAACTCCTTGTTGTAGTGTATGCTTTTGAGAAATTTAGAGCTTATCTTGTTGGAAACAAGGTGGTGGTCCACACTGACCATGCAGCCTTGAGATATTTGATGGATAAATAAGATGCAAAGCCAAGGTTGACTAGATGGGTGTTACTACTCCAAGAATTTGACTTTGAAGTCAAAGATAGAAAGGGTTATGAAAACCAAGTGGTGAATCATCTGTCTAGGATGGAGGGAATTGTTCTTGGGTATAAAATTTCAGCAAAAGGAATTGAAGTTGATCAAGCCAAGGTTGAAGTTATTGAGAGACTACCACCTTCAATTTCTATTAAGGGGGTTCACATTTTTCTCGACCATGCTAGTTTTATCGTAGGTTGATTAAAGACTTCTCCAAGATTGCAAACCCACTCTGCAAACTTTTAGAGAAGGAAGCGAAGTTTTACTTTGATGAATATTGCTTGAAGGCATTTGAATTCCTTAAAGGGAAACTGGTGGAAGCCCCTATCATTGTAGCACCGGATTGGTCCAAGCCATTTGAGATCATGTTTGACGCAAGTGGTGTTGCCCTTTGAGCTGCTTTGGGGCAAAAGAGGGACAAATTGTTTCATCCAATCTATTATGCCAGCAAAGCTCTGAATGGTGCTCAAAAGAACTACACTATCACCAAGCAGGAACTCCTTGCTATAGTGTATGCTTTTGAGAAATTTAGAGCTTATTTTTTTGGAACCAAGGTGGTGGTCCAATGACCATGCAACCTTGATATATTTGATGGATAAATAAAAAGTGAAGCCAAGGTTGGTTAGATGGGTGTTACTACTCCAAGAATTTGACTTTGAGGTCAAAGATAGAAAGGGTTGTGAAAACCAAGTGGCGGATCATCTGTCTAGGATGGAAGGTGAGCGAGCAGTCAGAGATGAGATGGAGATCAATGATGCATTTCTGGATAAGGAAATCTTAGTTGTTGCTCTGGAGAAACTACCTTGGTACTCTGATTTTGCAAATTATGTGGTGAGCGAGGTGATTCCAGAAAATCTTTCTTTTCATCAACAAAAGAAATTTCTTCATGATGTGACACACTACTTTTAAGATGAGCCATATTTTTTTTGGCGATATATTGATAATATAATAAGGGGATATTTTCCATAGGTGGATGTATTAAGCATATTAGAAGCATGTCATGCTTCCCCAGTTGGGGGTCACCATGCAGGTGATTGAACTACGAGAAAAGTGTTACATAGTGGATACTATTGGCCATCATTATTCAAGGATGCTCATGAGTTTGTGCTGAAATATGACCAATGTCAGAGGTAGGGGTATATCTCCAAGAGGCATGACATGCCTTTAACCAAGATGCTCGAAGTGGAATTGTTTGACGTATGGGGCATGGATTTCATGGGCCCTTTTGTAAGCTCGTATGGAATGAAGTACATTTTAGTTGTTGTGGATCATGTATCCAAATGGATTGAAGCTTTTGCCTTGTCTAATAATGAAGGGAAGAGAGTTTTTGAATTTCTTAAGAAGGACATCTTCTCTCGCTTTGGAGTGCCACAAACTATTACAAGCAATGGAGGATCCCATTTTCGCAACAAAGTGTTCCGGGCACTTTAGTGAAATATGGGGTGAAACAGCATAGAGTAGTAACCCTATATCACCCACAAACTAGTAGGCAAGTGGAGGTGTTAAATCGGGAGATTAAAACCATCCTAGCCAAAATAGTGAATTCTAAGAGGCAAGATTGGGCTCGAAAGCTAGCTGACTCTTTGTGGTCATATCGGACTTCTTTTAAGACTCTAATTAGCATGTCACTGTATCATCTAGTCTATGGAAAAGCATGCCATTTACAGGTTGAGTTAGAAAACAAGGCTTTATGGCCTCTAAAAAGGTTAAATCTAAATTGGAAGGAGGCAGCAGAGCTAAGATTAGGGCAACTGAATGAGATGGATGAATTCCATCTCGGGGATTATGAAAGAGCGGAACTTTACAAAGAGAAGATGAAAAAGTATCACGATCGAAGACTTTAAAGCAGAGACTTCCAAAAAGGTGATTTGGTACTTCTATTCAATTCCAGTCTAAAATTGTTTCCAAGTAAACTCTAGCCCAGGTGGTCAGGACCATTTAAAGTTAGTCAAGTCTACTCATCTGGAGTAGTCGAGCTTGAAAATGAAGACGACAACTTTTTCAAAGAGAACAAGAAACAAATTAAACTTTATATTAGCCCAAAACACTCGATAAGAAGTGTTGATTTGTTTTATCTCGATGAAGTCTGAGTAATCGAGATAACTGAGTCGTGCCATGATGATAAATTAGGCGCTAGTGTGAGGCAAGCCACAACATGTTGTTGTAACCATAGTTAGAGTCTATTTCATATTTTTGTACAATTTCAATGTGTTTGTGAATTATGTAGACAAGAAATATAGTTAAAAAGGGGAAAGAGGGATACAAGTGAGCTACAAAAACAAGGTGACAGACGACTTGGAAGACCACCAGTCCTCTATCGGACAACCACTTTCAACCATCAAGAACTGGTAAGAAAGTTCATTCACTGGATAAGCCACGACGGCCTAAGTGCCAGACCATCACAAACCTGGTGGGCCATCATAAAAGCCATCAAAAGTAAGATCACTGATCTACATTCTGGTAAAAAGTGACGGTCAGACTGGTTTACTATCGCATTCTTGGTGGACCATCCTACTCACCGTCACACCAAAACAAAAACACCCAAACTCTGGTGATGAGTAACGTTCAGAATGGTGGTCCACCATACTATGATGTACCATCAAAATCACCGTCACTTTAACCCTAATCTGAAATCATGTCGGGTTAAATCAGTACTCTTTATAAGTACTTCATATTTGACCCAAAGTGAGATTTTAAGGATGAAATTGAGTACATTCATTGTAACCATTACATGACCTTTAGTTGTTCCACTTCCGTAAGATTCAAAGAACCTGAAAGGAGTTATCCCATCTAAGACTCCCTATCTTCTCTATTTTTTTATCTTATTTAAACTAGTTCACTCCTTCCCTCTCTTCATCACAAATAAAGAGAAACTCAAGAGCTTGAATTTGTAAGTTAGCTTTGTCTCTGAAGTTTTAAGTACATAGCGTACCTGTACAATCTAGGTATGTGAAAACCCTTCTATTCTGGTTGTCCATATTAAGTGTATGAGCATAATTTGTTTTCTTGGTTTGTTCTTATTGTGTTGAGTTTGAATGACTTGAGTTGGACTTCAATGTGCCAATTTGTATGAAATCTGAGTAACATAAGTTGTAAGAGTAGAAGAATATGCTTAAAATATGAGTTTAGTGCAGTGTTGATAGTTGGAAATTGATCTGATATGCAATTGCTCGACAAAAAGGTCAAACCCAAAATTGCAGCTGAAGACGAAGGTGTGATGATCGAATGGTAGACCGTCAACTTTATAACGGACCGCCAACTTTACCGTCACAAAGTACTTTGAGATGACACTTTCTAGATAAGTAGCGATGATTGAATTAGTGGATCGTCAACTTTATGATGGACCGCCAACTTGACCGTCACAAAGTACTTTGAGATGACACTTTCTGGATAAGCAGCGACGGTTGAATTGGTGGACCATCAACTTTGTGACGGACCACCAACTTGACCGTCACAATGCAAAATTATATGATTTAATTGTTTTTTTAAATTTTAAACTAATTCATCACTTCTTCTTTAGATGTTATGGCCCCTAAACTTCCATAAAACAGAGGAGAAATATCTCAATGAGGTAGGAATGAGTCCGCACTGGCTTACAACACTAGACAAAATAAAAGAGAATCTATCATACTCTCCCAGTCTGAGGAGAAGAGTAAGAATACCTCTAGCAGTACAAGTTTAAGCCTCAATAAGGCAATTGTTGTTGCAACTCAACCATTGCCTGTAGCGGGTGATACCAAAGCTGTTAATGTGGAGGATCAAACGAAAGTTCCTAATGCTATAGCTGAACCTGAGGGTGATAGTATTATCAGGAAAAAGAATCCACATATTTGAGAAGCTATCAGGCGGCAAATAGAGGGGGCACAAAAAGAGTTCTTTGACGTGTTGACACCCACAACTCGAGGGATTAGAAGATCATTCATAGAAGAACATCAGATTATGACAACAAAACTTCATGAATATCTCGAGTTAGAGCGCCGGTTCAATGAATATGGACTGGCATGGGTGATTATACCACCGAGAGAGTACCAACCAAATTGGGTAACGAAATTCTTCATAAATTACCTGTGTTTGGTAAAAGCGGAATGACCAAAGAGGACTCCAATCTCAAATAGACCAAATAGGGAAGTCTGTCCCAATTCGAGGGGTCACCATTTATATCTCAGCCTGAACAATTAATAGGATGATATTCGGGCAAGGATATGAGGCTCCACCCATTGTCCCAGATTTTAAGTACAGAATGATAAATGCTTCTATTCAGAGATGTTGGGATGCTTCTTTATTGACCGATGATAGAAATCCTTCTTGGTTGACTAATTCCAAAGAGCGCATTGCAAAGTTCACTCTTAGCTTTAAAGCTAAGTTTTGGTGAGATATTGTTCGATTGAGGTTAATGCCAACAAAATGAGATGGTAACCTGGATCATCATAGAGCAGTAGTAGTAGCCAGTTTGGTTTCAGGGCTACCAATTGATTTTGGCCAGCTAATTACAGATGAGATATGCATGCGAGCATATAAAGTGATCGCTTCTGTACCTTTCCCATGTTTGATCATTGAGTTATGCAAAAAAATTGGTGTCCCACTGGTCCGTGGAGTTGACAACGAAATACAGGCTACACATAGGCAAGACATTAAGAATTCTAAAGATGAATCAAAGTTTGAAAGTCATGTGACCAAGCCTCCAGCATATCAGTCTCAGTCTGCACCAGTTCTTGAGGACATAGAAATGCCCAAAGGTATTCCTTCACCTATCACCACATATGTACCACCTACTTATGTACCCCAGGGTACATCGGCAGGGTCAGGTTCTACACAATTTCCTAGTGGAGCGGAGTTTGCAGAATACAGGTTCAATTCAAAAAATTTTGTCAAGGTAGTGAAGAATCAAAAGCGGTTTCAGAAACAGTTAGAAAAGTGGGCTGGAGATTTCAAACCTTTTGTGGATGAAATTATGGCCGAAGGAGTCAGTCCATTTCAAACTATTCAAGTTAGGATGGATAACATGGAAGCCCACATCAACAAAAGGCTAGATTCACTGTCTCTTTCTGATCTTGCCAAGGTCATGGCTGAGTTTAAGCAAGCAAAGGCTGACATAGTGAGTTAAAGGGGAAACAATCACAACCGCCTGTATTTGACCTGAGTTTAGCTGTAAGTGATGATGATGAGGGTATTCTGAATCTGATGGGTAGACCCGTGAAGGAAAAAGTCAAGCAATAAATGGATGAAAAAGCAGCAAGAAAACAAAAATAAGAGAAAAAGAGAAGCGAAGTCACCTGAGGAGTTAGACCATTATATCCTGGAAAGAGATACAAAGAAGTCAAAGAAAGAAGTTGAAAGGAAGAAAAGACAAGCAAAAAATAAAGAGACAGAAGTCTCTACTAGTGCTGCCCCAGTAAGGGGGAAAAGTGCAGGTGCAGTTCGGGAGATGACCCTTCAAAGTGTGGACGGTGAGGTTGTGAGTGCTCATACCACCATAGGGGCCAACATTACACAGGGTGAGGATTCAGGGACCTTACCCCACCTGGCAGATGCCTCAGAGAAGTAGGAGGTGATGTAAATATCCCAATCCATGTATGATAAATTATTGCTTTGAGGATAATGCATATATTTCTGTGTAGGGGTGGGTGTATTTACATCATGGTTTGATAATTTTGCCAATATTTTGAATCCAATCATGTACTATCTAGTAGAAGCGGCATGTCTAGGGTATTTTTATTATTATATTTCAAATTCTGCAGCTTATGATGTAAATATCTGTGTTTAATGATTATCTATAAAATGTTTCTGTTTCAGTACTTCATTGTAAATATGGATAAGTAATGATGTTGGCATAAGACTTTGAGCATGTGTATGTAATTATTTACTTTATTCATGCAAACATGTGTACATAGCCTTCAGTAAATCTGTATTTGGCATTATTTTGTAAGAGGTCCATGAATCATATGATGAACATTCTAAGAGTTATAGAAGAATTTTAGCTCAGTTGCCTGTGGGTGTGAGGATTTAATTTTAGTTCTTGTATAGTCTAATGCCTAGAACTTTCCCGAGTTATTGATATGGTCTTCTAGTAGATTCAATAGGATAGGATAACAGGCCTCCTTGTACTTTTATCCCACTTAGCCTAAATAGATAACCCCACCAACAAGATTTTTATCTCATTTGAACCTGTCTTGTGCCTTTAAGACCCTTTTTAAATTCCAATAACGTTCATTTAATCTTCGTAAGGTGTTCGTATCCTATTCTGGCCCTGTCCCAATATTTAGGTATTGTCCACTTTAACTTAGGCAAAATACCTAAGTTGAGGGTGAATTCTGTCAAGGTACATATTCCAAATGGAAAGTGAGTGTAAATTTTAATCTAAAAGATTTTAGCCCTGATCAGTTCAAAGATATTGTGCACCTTGACTGAATAAATCAACATAAGTTGAGGGTGGCTGATGCTTGTCTTTTTCACTTAAAAAAAGGAAAAAAAAAAGAGGGTTTTATGTTTGAAGCAGAGCCTGTTATTGGAAGTAGTAAATGAGCTGATCTGGGCTATAGCAATGCCAAGGCAAGGAATGTTAAGTCTTAATGAGTCACTTTATCCAAAAACATATCCTTACCTAACCTGAAGCCTTATCACAAGCTGTGAAATGGCCTATTTGATCCTAGCAAGTCGACCTTGAAGAGGTGTCGTATGGATAGGGCAAACCTATGGTATTTTGGAATATGCTTGTAACTTTTTTGATAAGTGTAAGAGTTTAGATTACGTCCACATCATGTGATGAGTGGTGGATTTCATTGTTGTGAGGGCAACTGGAGTTTCACTGAGTTTTGCTGTTCTCTGTGGGATGTAACATCCATGTTTGTGTGCTGAATTATGATCAAAGATGGGTGTAGACCCTGATGTGTTAAATTTATGTGAGTGAAATGATAAGTGAATAGTTACATCAAAATGTTTAGTGGTTGGTTGCAGGTCATTGTATTGTTCATGTTCACAATTAGGTGTTGAGTTGCTTGAGGACAAACAATTATCTTAAGTTGAGGGTGTTGATCTTTTAGCTTTTGACAGAACATTTAGCATAATCTTTTTGGGAAAAATGTATGTTTTCAAGTAACCAGAGTGGTATTTAATGAGTCTTTCAGTGTTTCAGTGAAAGGAATGAACCACAGAAGAACTTTAAAAAAAGTAACAATAAAAGGAATTTGACGATCAAAATGGTGGACCGTCATACTTTCGACGGGCCACCAGTTGGACCAACAAACATTATCCAAAATATGGCCTCCCATCAGTATTTCAATGAACCACCAGGTATACCGTCAGCCCTTATCCAGAAACCACTCTTCAGAAGGACTCAGTGATGGACAAAATGGTTTACCATCATACTTTCGATGGACCACCAGTTGGACCGTCAGGCCTTATGCAGAAACCACTCTTCTAAAGGACTCAATGATGGACTAAATAGTGGACTGTCATACTTTCAACGGACCACCAGTTGGACCATTAAGCCTTATCCAGAAACCACTCTTCTGAAGAACTTAGTAACGGACCAAATGGTGGACCGTCAGACTTTTGACGGACCACCACTTTGGCCGTCAACTTGGATGCAGTTTTTTTATTTTAAATTTTAAATTCCTTATTACCTGGGAACATATAAATACCAAATTTTAGGGTTAGTGGAGTGACTTTTATCTTTTACAAGTTTATCATCTATTGAAACTCTCTGTAACCTTGTACCTTGGGATTGAAACATATCTTTGGGGAAGTTAATCATTCAATTCTTGAAAACTGAGCCCAAGAATATCACTTGTTTGAAAGGAAAGTGTTTCTTGGCAAAAGAAAGTGTTTACATGAATTATAAGGACTAACCTTTGGAAGAATAGCAAATGCCCTAACAGGATTAGCTTACATGGGAAAAAGGTTGAAAGAACAATGTATCCTTTGAGTTTGAGAGAATTAAAGGATAATCTATCCACTTAGGTTGAGAGACTAAGGGATAAAGAATAGGATTCAACCCTTCTTGCAATTGAATTTTCTAGATGGAACTCTTAAGTGATTCACAACCCTTATTGTGCTAGCATTTTAGTAACCATACCCCTGGTTTGTTTAATCTTATTAAATTACTAATTACAAAGAGAATCATTCACTGGAATACTCTTGTTACAATTAATTACTTTATAAGTTATAAATCAAAAACCCCCTTATTCAGGAACCTCTGATCAATAGTGCAGTAATGACTACAATACGTAGTTAGCACAGTATTCCTTGTGGGATTCGACACCCAACCTAGTTTGGTTCTATATTTGACAGCGATCGCTTACACTTTCTAACGAGAGTTGTAATTTTGGCGTATCACTATCCAGACTGAAATTAAGGAAATAGGTCCTTGAACTATGAGGACTCACCAACTATGAAAGTGTAGATAAAGTACTCAGAGATTACTGTCACTACTGAGACTGAGCACCTGAACCTACATTATGAGACAATGTAGCACACAGGCATATATGTGAATTAGTACTTTGAGGATGTACTGAGTATATAGGGGTGTATGCATTTAAGTATAAAATATCATTACTCTTTATAAAACCATGCATGCAAATATGAATGACTCACATAGCTTGAACAAGTCTGAAATATAAGCCTCATAAATCATGAATAATGAAACATGTAGTATAAATCTCGTGAGTCATTACACTTAGTTCTAAAACCTATATTCTCCTCTTATTCTCAAAGCTTGTAAACGAAAGAAAACCTAAACAATAGCTTTCAAAGCATATACTTTTATCTTAAGGAGAGTAAAGAATTTCTTTTGAAACTTAGGAACTCAAAGACTTAGAATTATGGAACGTTGGAACTCTTTGGGAACATGAGAGTTTCTTCTAACCGACATAAACCATGAGAGCTGACATGGAGTCCAATGTCTTACCCACATTGGGGAGAGTTTTTCTACCCTTCCTATTAGAATAGAACCTTAACTTTACTGATCACTATCTTAACCCACTTGGGTAAATCATAATCCTATGGTTGGTCGTAATTCTGGGGCATGAAATCTTGGAATTAAGCCCAACTCCGTGCTAAATACTACTCTTATACTTAGGCTCAGAACATTTAGGAAAATCCACCTCAAATAATTCAATAATGTAAAATGGAAGCCAACTAAGCTTCGCTCTACTGTAAATCATCACTATATAGTTATTGTGGATTCCTATCTTTTCTTGGTTCAAAAGACCAACTTTATTTATCAAAACATAAAAATAGCTAATCATGGGATGCTTAAAATCATGATCATTCTTTGAAATATCAAGACTAAACATTAGGGCTTTACACCCATGCTTCAAATTCAAATCAAACACCGTAAAGTTCATGCTTTATAACACAATTGTTCTTAATTCAACTTAAAATCTAGAAAATATAATCATGTGCATAAATATTCGAAAGTATACATGCAACTCAATATCCAATTCACTTAAGGTCTCAAAATGATGCAATCAGCAACATGGGGTATAAACCCTAACTTCAATTTCACGAAAATGATATCAAAATTCAGAAATTTGTAACTTAAAGTAAGTTTTTGGGCACAAGAATGAAAGAATTATTCTTGTTGAAACCCCACATACCCTATTTGGCTTGATTCGATGGAGCAAGGTGACTTTTAAAGCCTTTAGAATGTTCTTGGAGGCTTTTATTGCAGGTTCTTGAATGGAGATGGTTTGATTCTTAAGTTTATTGAAGACGGATTTGGATCTGCTCTTGAGGGTTAATCTTGAAAGAAATCCTAATTTTGATACTTTGGATCAATATGAAGTTCTGTCCTTTGATCTGATATAATTACATCTTAAAAGGGTGGTAAAAGACTAAAAACCCCTTTAAAAATGGCTTTGATTCGCTAAACGGTAGTGTGCGGCAGTCTAGGTGATAGTCCATCACTGGCTCGATGGTCCATTGATGGCTCAACAGTCCGTCGACCTTCCGGTCATATGCTAGCCAGAAAATGGACTTTCTGCCTCAGTTGCGACTGTTTGGGCGACGGTCCGTCGCTAGCTCGATGGTCTATTGGCGTTGCCATCCCACTTGGCCAAAAGATGGGTTCACTACCTCATCTGTGATGGTTTGGTAGATGGTTCATCACTGACTTGATGAACCGTCAGCCTTCCCATCGTACCTGGGCATTTCAGACAACTCTCTATAAAATGGCTATAACTTTTACTTCGATTTCAGATTTTGGCGAGATTGATATTGTTGGAAAGATAATTTAGTTTCCCATATGATAAAAAGTTGAAATTAGGAAAATTCTATATGATTTAAACATTACTCACTTTGTAAGTCACCCTTAATCTTTTAGAGATGAAATTAGGCTTGAAGAAAGTTGGGGGTATAACAGAGAGGTAGGATCCAAACTATATATTGCATAGTGTCTAGACTTTATAGTTATTCCTAGGGTACGAATTAGGGGTACTAGTTGTATGATGATAATATGAGTTAGGCAAGGAAGTCATATATTGGACATAATATGGATTTTAAATTTCTTTATTGGATATATTTGAGGGTACCTCTTGTATGATGTGGTTACGAGTTAAGGAGGTCAATCGTACTCACCTGCTGGAATTTTTACAATTTAAGTTGGGGGTATTCTGAACATTTTCCCTTTTAACCCTTTTTGACACCATGACATAAAACATCTTTGGAGGCTCCCTTAACCTTTTATTCAAAACAAAACACTCTCTAAATACTCTTAACTCTCTCTCAAGCCCTGGTTTTAATAAAAGTCTAGGGTTTCTTCAAGGTAACCAAATTAAGGCTTTCAAGGGTGCTTTTCCCCATCTTTCTTGGTGTCTAAGTCATGTTACTCTTCCCTCATTATTAGTTAAACTAAAAGAATAATTAAATGAATGGTTTTTGTGGTATAATTGTGGTAATGTTTTGGTTTTGAAATATATGCTGAAGGTTTTGGTTGTTAATTCTTAGATAATGTTTTTCTGTGATTTCTTATAGTTTTTCATGTTATAATTGTGGCTAAAACATGTGGTTGCACTGGAATGGTCAATTGGTTCTTGGTTTGGGTTTTGGAAACTGTATGCTCTCAACATATTTGATAAAATGCCAATGAGAATGATTTTTCTCATAGTTTGACTTTTATTGAAATATTTTTATTGCATAATATAGTACTGGAACTAAAATTGGTTTGGATGGGTTTAAATAGATTGGAAAGGACTTGGTGTCCATGGATTTTTTTAATTGGAAAGGCCATAGCTGTGGTATCTCTATGATGATACCACTTCAGAATGCCTTGTTAATTAAATTCTTGAATTGGGATTATGTGTTAAAGGTTTAATTAGGGAATAATAACGGGTTGTGATGACTAATTGTGAAGGTGTGAGTCTGATAGACTGACATTGGAATCTCATATTTGCCGACATAAGGGTTGGTAATTATGACCATATACTTGTGGGGTACATAATAATCCCCTAATTTTATACTTGTATATATGTATCAAGAATGGTGAAGGGCACACGTGAATCCTAACCCCTATGATATCTCAGTTTGTGCAGCTAAACATACTGGGGCTCGTACAGGAGAGTAACACTGGACCCATATAGTACGTGGTTTAATTTTGATAGTAAATCTATGGTTTTAAATTCATGCTAAACTCAGTTCCCTTTCCCAGTACAGTATATATGTATATATGTATGTGATTGCATATGGTTATTTACTTGGGTTTTGAATAATGGCAGTATTTTATCCTTATTCCTTAATACATGATAGCATTTATCATACTAATCGTGTTCGAGCGTTGTATCTCCACGTGATGCAATAATTGACCATAATAGTCCTCCTACTCAGTGACTTGGATTTAGGGAAAACTTAGAGTTAGACTAAAGTGGTGAGATTCCCTACTGGAAGACTTCATTTCATGATATGGACATCTTTACATTATTTTTGTTTCTTGGACTTTTGTTTTGGCTATGGTCGGGGGCATGTCCCAATCGGATGTTCTTTATTTTTGGTTAGAGGCTTTGTGTGACTACTATAGGCATGGGCGGTATCGGTATGAGTGTCATCCTTGGTTGGATGATTGGTTCATTATGGTTATGTATTTTATTAATGTCTTTGTTTAATTATTATTCTATCTTGTTATATGTTAAGAATTCATCTGACATAGGTTGTAGGGTGGTTTTTGTTGGGTATTGGGGGTGGTCTCTGGTCTCGGTTGGACTTAAGGGACTCGATACTACAAGGCGCTAGTTTAGGTCGTATTAGATTTGTATCTGAGCCCTAGGTTCAAGGTTAATTGGGAGTCCAAAAATTCCAGAGAGGCTGCAAGGCATTTAGGAATGTTTCTATTTCTTGTGTTCTACTTTCGAGATATAGAGTCTAAGGTCCTGAATTCTTCTTTAATTCTTGTTAACTAGCTTTTAAGATCATGCCTCCTCAAATATATGAAGCTCACATAAACTCTTTTGTCCCAACTAAGGATAATATTGGTGGGACACACTCTACTTATGGAGTCTAGACTAGGTCTAGAGGTCCAGTCCCTGATTGTCTTGGAGTTCCACCAGTTC
The DNA here is from genome assembly GCF_002878395.1 of Capsicum annuum. NCBI lineage: Eukaryota > Viridiplantae > Streptophyta > Magnoliopsida > Solanales > Solanaceae > Capsicum > Capsicum annuum. The sequence goes on along the minus strand of NC_061120.1, from coordinate 53,267,101 downwards.
CCTCTAGTCCTTCTTGAGCTCCTCAGGATGAAGTAATGAGCATTGAGTTTTTTCAGTATATTCAAATATTGAAATAGTTGGTAACTTCTTAGTATGAGTGTGGTGCTTCTGTTGCTGCATCTTCTAAGGCCACAAGGGTTGGCCAGTTCATGAGGTTGAATCCCCCGACCTTTACTGGCGATATGGTTGAGGAGGATCTTTAAGGTTTTCTAGATAAGATGGAGAAAATTTTCTATGTTATGCATGCCATTAATGTAGAGGGCGTGAAGCTTGCCATCTATCAGCTGAAGGATGTGGCGTACCAATGGTACGAGAAATGGGATAAGGCAAAGGATGATGATGTTGAGTCATCTCTGTGGAGGATTTTTCTAATACTTTTCCATACCATTTCTTTCCCATAAGTTAATGAATGTAAAAGACGATGAGTTTGTCAATTCGAAGTAACGTAAGATATCAGTCAAGCAGTATGCCTTGAAGTTTCACCAGTTATTGCAGTATTCTCCAGTGCTAGTTTATAGTATGAGGTTTAAAATGAGAAAGTTTGCTTCTAGTTTATCCCATGAATTGATCTTAGAGAGTAGAGCGCCTTGTTAAACAAGTACATGGATATCTCTAATTTCTATTGATCTTTTTTCGGACACTCATCCAATTTCTATTCCTCCGTATAGAATAACTCCAACTGATTTTAAGGAGCAGCTAAAGGATATTTTAGATGAGGGTTTTATACATCCTAGCGTATCCATGTGGGGTGAATCAGTGTTGTTCGTGCATAAGAAAGATGGTTCCCTTTGGATGTGTATGTATTCCTGGCAGTTGAATAAAGTGACAGTAAAGAATAAGTACCCTCTTCCTAGGATAGATGATTTGTTTGATCAAATGCAGGGTGCTAAGTTTTTCTCCAAAATTGATCTTTGTTTCGGGTATCATTAGTTAAAGATTAGTGAGGTGGATACCCTAAGACTTCCTTCTATGCTCGGTATGTGCATTTTGAGTTATTGGTTATATGTTTTGGGTTGACCAATGCCCCGATGACATTCATGGATTCGATGAATAAGGTCTTTTGTTAGTTCCTTGATTTATTTGTCGTTGTGTTCATAGGCGATATTATATTATACTCTAATAGTAAGGTGGATCATATTGATCATCTCCGCGTGGTGTTGCAGACCTTAAAAGAGCAGTGATTGTATGCCAAATTCTCGAAATGTGAATTTTGGTTAAATATTATCACCTTTTTGGGTCATACAATTTCAAATGAAGGGATCATGGTAGATCCACAAAAGGTTGCAGTTGTTAAGAAGTTACCTAGACCAACAAATCCAATTGATATACGAAGCTTTTTTGCTTTAGTTGGTTACTATATGAGGTTTCTGAACAGTCACTACTAGAAAACTGTAAATTACTTGGGGATTTTACCCAGGGAATAATATCGCAGGAAATACATGCGGATTTACCTATGAAAATATTAAATTCCTCAACATTAAAATATATTATCTGTGAATTATATATTTGCAATAAATTCCGCAGGTAAATTTGGCGTCATATTAAGCAAAATTCGTACTTGCGACATTACCTAGGGAAATATATCGGAGGGTATTTTATCTCTAGGTAAATCCGTAGGTATATGGATAAATATATATATATGTTAAATCCATAGAAAAATCCCAGGTAATTTCTCCAACAGATTTACGTAGAGATATTTTGGTGGAAATTTATGTAATGAATTTTATTACTTGAAAAATTATTTGGAGATTTTGTGCTGCGAATTTTGCTGGGGATTTATTCTTGGGCATTTATATGCGAAATTATTACTTGCAACATTACCTGAAGAAATGTATCGGCAGGTATGTTATCTCTAGGTAAATCCAGAGGTATATGGACATATATATATATTTTTTAAATCAATAGAAAAATTCCTAGGTAATTTATCCTATGGATTTATGTAGAGATATTTTGGTGGAAATTTATGTAATGGATTTTATTACCTGGGAAATTATTTGGGGATTTTTTGCTTCGAATTTTGCTGGGGATTTACCTGCGAAATTATTACTTGTCACATTACTTGCGGAAATATATCGGTGAGTATTTTATCTCTAGGTAAATCAGCAGGTATATGGATAAATATATATATTTTTTAAATTCATAGGAAAATCCCCAGGTAGTTTATCCTATGAATTTACGTAGAGATATTTTTGTGGAAATTTATTTAATAGATTTTATTACCTAAAAAATTATTTGGGGATTTTGTACTGCGAATTTTGCTGGAAATTTATTCTTTGGGATTTACCTGCAAAATTATTACTTGAAAAATTATTGGGGGATTGTGTTGCTACAAATTTAGTTGAAATTATTTTTTGAGGAGTTACCTACGAAGTTAATACTTTGAAAATTATTAAGGGATTGCGTTGCTACAAATTTAACTGAAATTATTTCTTAGGGATTTACGTAGTGACTTGAAAAATTTAAATAGGAAAAGAATAAACTTGAAGAATAAAAAACATAAAATAAAAAGAAATTAGACATTAAATCGGTGGACAGGTATAATCAAAAAAAAGATGCTCAAGAAATTAAAATTAGTTTGTTGACATAGATTGTATCATAGATGTATTCTAGTTGAATAAACCTTAGCTTGACTCGTTATTTTATCACCAAAAAATTAAAAGGGTGAAATTTTGTTGGCCTAAACTAAGGCAAAGAACGACTCAGGTTTCAAATAGAGCAAGTTTTTCTATTGGTTAATTTAAATATAATTGTAAGGCATCATACTACGCACAATAATATAATATATCAATATAATGTACATTTAGGAGTCGTTTGGTGTGAGATATAAGGTACAATAATTATGAAATAAAATAAAAAATTATTTTATTTTACATTGAGTTGAAAGTATTAGGTAGTTTCAGAATTATATATATGATGAGATCATGGGTGGGCATTTTGTTTGTTCGATTTTCTTGTTTAGTATCGGTTTGTTTTTTTGATTTTTGATTTTTGAATTGACAAAAATAGCAGTCGTAATCAAACCAAAATAAATTTGATTTGATTCAATTTCTATAAATTCGATTTAATTTTTGTAATTTTTTATTTCAATTTTGAAGATTAAAGTAGTGAATCTTTCTTTGTCATGACCGAATATTTAAAATTAGTAATTTTTTTTTAAAAAAAAATTTTGAACCTATTTTACATTTTCAAATATAAATAACTCAACATGGATGAAATGAAATAATGGAAAAACATTATTTATACTGAATATATAAAATAAAAAAATATATATATAATTATAAAATTTATATATATAATAATAAATCTATATTATTTATATAATTTCAATTTTTTGGTTTAGCCAAATTTTTTTTGAAAAATAAAAAACCAAACCATTTTAACTGAATTTCTAAAATTTAAAACAACAATCGATCCAAAAAATCAAAACTAAAATTAAATTTTCTCTATGAAGGTAAGGAGAACACCCGAAATCAAAGTTTCAATTGTTTGAGAGATATTTGAAATTAGAGGTTAGTTTCTTTAGCTTCTACTAAACTCGATACTTTTTTCATTTGCAAAGGTCCCCACTCGATCATTTTGAAGTCAAAGGTTCTGGTTTTGTGTGTGTTGACACCCAATTTGGACCACCCAATGCTCCTTTTAGGCTGTTGTTTTGCCAAAATCATTAATTCCAAATATTAAATTTTTTTACATATTATTCTTATATCAAACAAATATTGATGTGTCATATTCATGATTTAAAAAATATACAAAGTATTTTATTAGATTTATTATTATTTTTTTATAATTTATCAATTTAAATGAAATATTTTTACGTAATTTGTTAATATTTTATTTAGTATTCACACTCGTAATTACTAATACATTATCAATTATTATTATTATTATTATTATTATTATTATTATTATTATTATTATCGGCAATTTTAAATTTTAAATTCTTAATTTATAGGTGTCTATTTTGAATTATTGTTATCGTTGATTTTAAAGTAATATATTATGTGTCATATTTTTCTTTACACAATTTATTCATAACTAATATGAGAATATTTATATTATTTATTTTTCTATTATTATTATTTTACTAATCCTCAACCTTAGTCAATTTAATTGTTTCCAATTTATTTATTTTCTATCTTAATTTTGTCAATTTATAAAAATTTTAGCTTAATTTTATCTAATTTATTACAATCCTAGCCCAAATTGTGTCCAATTGAACTCAATTTCAAATTCCATTCAATTTTTTTAAACCAAATTCTTATTCTTTAGATCTCAGTCATTAATCAATATTTATTTATTATTGTTATAGTTAAATAGCAGTCTAATTTGATTCAATTATCTTCTTAATTTTATTTAAATTCTAGCCGACCTTATATCTAATTGATGTCAATTTTAACCAATTTTTGAATTCAATTTGGTTTATTTTTAAACCAAATTTATATCGAGTCTTATTATTTTCCTCATTATTATTATGATGTTATTATTATATTTATATCGAGTCTTACTATCCGTAGTTTTTTTTACGAATTATTGTGCGAACTAATTAATAAATAATTTATATTTATATTAATTTTATATAGTTACTATATTTATTAAATCATTTTCACAATTATACACGCCCATAATTTACAAACATTGTCTATTATTACTATTATTGTTATTGTTGTTGTTGTTATTATTATTATTACATCTTTCCTACATTTATTAAATAGCATCCTACTCAATTATTAAAAATAATAATTTTATTTATTTTTTAACATTAATTTTACATAGTTAGTATATTTATTAAATATCATCCTAATTCAATCCAATTTTCCTAAGTTATTTAAATTCTAGGCATTTAATACTCAATTTGTGTCAATTGAGTTTAATTTGACTAAATCAAAATTCCCAATTCAATTTTTCTAACCCAATATCTAATCCCAATTTGATTCATCTCCTCAATTCTAATAATCTCAACCGTTCATCATATTTGATCAACGCTCAAAATTAAATCAATTTTCACTAATATTTTTCTTGAAATTGGATAGCTTTAGACTATTTTTCTTGAATCGAAGGTTAATTGAAATCAACCTAGTTACCTCAGCGGTAAGGTCTGCGTACACTGTGCCCTCCACAGACCCCAATTTGTGGGACTAAATCGAGTTAGTTGTTATATTCATTTTCTCAAAATCTCATAGAGAAAGCAATCAAAAGATGTCATACTGAGTTTTTTCAATTATTATTATTATTATTATTATTATTATTATTATTATTATTATTATATTTATGTGTTGACACCTAATTTTGACCTTCTGATACTCCTTTTAGGCTGCTATTTAGGAAAATTATTCAATTTCAAATAATAATATTTTTACACATTATTCTTGTATTATATAAGTAATGACGTGTCATATCCATGATTTTAAAATATATAGATTATTTTTTTTATTACTTTTTAGTTATCATTTTCACACTTTATTAATTCAAATATAGTATTTTACATGATTTTATTAGTCTAATTATTTTCACAAATATTCACATTCACAATCTACAAATACATTATCTAGTTTTCATTATTATTATTATTATTATTATTATTATTATTATAATAATTACTACTACTACTACTATCGACAATTTTATATAATAATCTTACGAAACATTAATTTTACATGCATGATTATTTTAATATTGACATCTTATCAGTTTTTTTCTCATTATTATTATTACGCCTTTATCATTATTATTAAAATAGCAGCATAATTTAAATTGATTTTTCTAATTTATTTAAAATTAGCCAATTTATATTCAATTAATGTCAATTTTAGCCAATTTGACGCTAATTCTAATTTTTAACCCATTTTAAAATTATTCTAATCTTAACCATCGATTAAAATTAATCCAGCTACTAAGATCGGATTAACCACTCTTTCCTTTTATACCAAAACACTAAACCCTAACTCTCATTCTCTCCAAACAGCCACACCTTTCTCTTTCTCTCTCTACTTTTCATCTCTATAAACCTCACTACCGTTTATAAATCCCGTTGGAGACCACGCCTCCAGCTGGTAAAATCTCCTCTCCTCAACCACATCGAACCAATGCTGGACATACCAGAGAAACTGGAAAGTCTCCAACCAATGTTCGTCGCTCTGGTGAAGTTCCAAGCACTGACCTGCACCCAGATTTGGCAACCCGAACCACCATTATTCGAAGAAGTCCATCTCTCCTTCCTCCCCTGTACTACCAGCAGGAGGGACCCAGCTGCTGCCTCGAACTAGCCACCACCATCTCCCGCTACCATTCAAATCAGTGGCCGCAATACCTACCGTTAAACAAACTAGCCACCGCTACTGATCAGCAAACCAGGTTTGGGCGTCGATTGCCTGATTACCTAGTACAAGAGCGTCGATTGCTTGCTGCCCTAGTAAACAAGGTTTGCTAATTTCTGATCCTTTTCTTCCCTTCTTTATATGAATACAGATAGTAAGGTTGTTTGTGTTGATATTCAATTCCATAGATAAATTATGTACTGATGTTGGATACATTGACAGTGCACAGAAGGTGTGGGCGTCCAAACATAACCTTAAAGAAATGAGTGAAGTGTCAAAAGTTTAATGTAGTGTAGTGACTTGTAATGTGTACTTGTGACTAAAAAAATGGTTAAGTGTAGTCACTTGGAATGTGAACTAAGTTACTTTAAATTGTGAACTCGTGACTTGAAAATAATTAAATGTAGTGTTTTGAAATGTATACTAGTAACTTAAAATGTGTACCAGTGACTTGAAAATATTTAAGTGTAGTCACTTGAAATGTGAACTAAGTTACTTTAAACTGTGAACTCGTGACTAGAAAATAATTAAATGTAGTTTCTTGAGATGTATACTAGTGACTTTAAAATGGTTAAGTTTAGTGACTTGAAACGTGCACTAGTGACTTGAAAATATTGAACTGTAGTTACTTGAAAATATGATTAAGCATAGTCACTTGAAATGTGTACTAGTAACTTGAAAATGGTTGAGTGTAGTTACTTGAAATGCAAATTAGTTACTTGGAAGTGGATAAGTATAGTTACTTGAAATGAATGATTAATTGTAGTGACTTGAAAATAGTTAAGTGGAGTTACTTGAAAATATGATTAAGTATAGTGACTTGAAATGAGTACCGGTGACCTCAAAATGCTTAAAGTGTAGTTACTTGAAAAACGAAGTAAAATTGGTTAAGTATAGTGACTTGAAAATGGTTAAGTATAATTATTTAAAATGTGAAATAGTTACTTGAAAATGGTTAAGTACAGTGACTTGAAATGTGAACTAATTATTTGAAAATGGTTAAGTGCAGTGATTTGAAAGGGGTACTAGTGAAGTGAAAATGGTTAAGTGTAGTGACTTGAAATGTGAATTAGTTACTTGAAAATATGGTTAAGTATAGTGACTTGAAATGTCTACTAGTGACTTGAAAATGGTTAAGTGTAGTTACTTGTAATGCGAATTAGTTACTTAGAAGTGGTTAAGTATAGTGACTTGAAATGAATGATTTATTGTAGTGACTTGAAATGTCTACTAGTGACTTGAAAATAGTTGAGTGTAGTTACTTGAAAATAAGGTTAAGTATAGTGACTTGAAATGAGTACTAGTGACTTGAAAATGATTAAAGTGTAGTTACTTGAAATGCGAATTAGTTACTTGAAAGTGATTAAGTATAGTGACTTAAAAATGGTTAAGTATAATTATTTTAAATGTGAAATAGTTACTTGAAAATGGTTAAGTATAGTGACTTGAAATATAAATTAATTATTTGAAAATAGATAAGTGTAGTGATTTGAAATGTGGAGTAGTGAATTAAAAATGGTCAAGTGTAGTGACTTGAAATGTGAATTAGTTACTTGAAAATGGTCAAGTGTAGTGACTTGAAATGTGTACTAGTGACGTGAAAATGGTTAAGTGTAGTTACTTGAAAATGGTTAAGTATAGTGTCTAGAAATGTCAATTAGCTATTTGAAAATAGTTTGAGTGTAGTGACTTGAAATGTGTACTAGTGACTTGAAATGTGAATAATCTATTCAAAAATTATTAAGTGTAGTGACTTGAAAATAATTAATTGTAGTTACTTGAAATTATGAACTTGTGACTTGAAAATGGTAAGTGTAGTTACTTGAAATTGTGAACTTATGACTTGAAAATGATTAAGTATAATCATATGAAATGTGTACTAATAACTTGAAGGGTGTCAGTACTGCGCCACCAGTAAAGACAACTGTTGTGGAGTCAGTCCTAATCTAGCAGGTGACTCCTGGGACCAGTCCTATACATATAAATATGCTAACGGGTAATCCTTGAGTATGGGTGTCATATTTAATGGGTGACATCTCGTACCTACGCTGACTATGCAGTTTTGGAACTTAAGGATTGCTTCTAGGGATCTCATTCCTATTTTAGTGGGTGAGGCCCCATCCCTACGTTCGCTCGGTGTTGAATCCTGCTCCCATCTGAAAGGCACTGAACTGATTACTAAACTGAACTGATACTAGTGGTATTATTTAGCGGAGCTAAAGTAAGTTTACTGAGTTCCTCTGACTGACGGAACATACTAAGTTCTGAGGAGTTACTGAAAGTACTGAAGTTACTGAGATTTTACTTGGAATACTGAAATCACTGAGATTACTGAACTACTGAGATTGCTGAAATTTCTAAGTTTTCCTGAGTCACATAACTGACTGAATTCTATAGATCATGGCTTGACTAGAAGTATCGTGATAGCGTGACATAGCTCTAGGCATACAACTATATTTTTTGGGTACGAGTACCCCCTATACTCGATGGAAGGAAACTAGCACAAATGATTTACTTGATCATAGGAATAAAATAAATAATTCATAATGCCATAAATAGGAAATTTCATACTACACATGGTTATCATATTCTTGAACATGAACGATAATGTATATAACATGTACATACTTGCATAGTTCTAGTTTCATGAGCATTCTATATCACAACAACAATACATAACAATTTGTGTGGAACTTGTTGAGTCATAACGGATAGAGCATGGACTTGTCATTTAGGTTCTACTTAGCTATATTGCATGATTTCTTGAGAGGATTTTAAGACAAGAGGTTATATTTTGGTGTAATGAAGGCTTAATATCATGTTTTTGAGTATATATACGAAGGCAAAATGACCAAAATACACCTAAGAGCACGGAAGTGGAATGCTGAAAATTGAGCAAGCATTAGAGTTGCTAGGTGGCGCCTGGCTAATCCCGATGGACTATCCCGAGCGGCTCCTGCCTTAGAGCAGTGCTCTAGCTAGGGCGACGCGAACCTTTCACCCCAAGCTACTATTTTGGATACCCAAACACACATTTACGCTCTTTGAAAAATTCTGAAACTTACTCAGGATGTACTATGACCTTGCCCCATCGCAACGTAACTTAGAAATCCAAAAACGAATATTGGGAAGGTCGTCAAATAAATTGTTAAAGTTCGGAGGTCAAAAATGAGACTAAGTATTGAATCTTGAACACTTAGCAAAATTTTCTACATCTTAGAGCTTGGAAAGCTTAGTGAGCTGAACTTTATACTTAGAATTTTATGGGGTATTACAATATCTCCCCCTTGTAAACATTCATCCTCGAATGAGACTGACTGAGAGGGGAAATAATAAGCTGAGTATGAACTAAACATGAACGACTGGAACATAATCTCATAACTGATATGACTAATAAACTGATTCATACTTAACATGTATAGCTGATGCATGGGTAACTAATTCCTGAATATAGGACTGAGGATTCTAATAAACTGAGTTTTCTCAAAATGAGAATGCATTTCTAATGCATAACTGAAAATCTGAATCCATGCATATCTGATGCATGATTACATGATTAATATGACAAATAAGCTGATCACGCACATCTGATATGTGAATACATAACTGAACTAACTCATGAACATGCGAATGAACATGCAATAGTAAAGGCACTAAGATAGAACTGAAACATGAGAACATGACTGGGTCTACTACATGACATATGGACTGAACATCATGAACTAAACTAAACCTCTAAATACTTGGCTCACAGCTGAGGTTTTAACATGAGGGTCAACTTATGAGTACCTTCTATCCTATACTGAATTCGGTATGCAAGAAGAAACTAAAGGATCTAAGACATGACAGCATTAAGGAAAGGTGAGGTATCTCCCCCTCGGGATACTATGTCCTTCTAAGAATGCTTACCTTATAGAGATACTGAGGTGATGCACAGCGTATCTACGAACAAGATTATAACTGAACATCGGGAGTCTGGGACTAATGCATGATGCATGAACTGAACTGAACTTCCAACTACTAGGATATTCTATCTTGGAATAGTTACATTCTTTGAGATTTTGGATAGTATGTATAGATGCAAGGATGAGAAAACAATCTATACCAATCTGACTGCTTGATTGCTAAATTGACTATTGGCTTTACTAACTAACTCATGCTAAAACATATGCTCAAATGAGAGAAAGAGATCTAACAATGCATACCATGAACATGTAAGACTTGCAACGTACCCGAATCTAGGTCAAGGAAACATTCTGGATCATGATGAGTCTGGAGTGCATAAAGTCTATTATGATGCTGACCACTTTTGGTGTGTTGCTGACGCAACTCTTTACCCCTCTGTGCTAGAACTCTACACGCTCACATCCTGTGGACTAGCTTTTCACACCCATATCATACATTGCTACCTTCCCTACATCCACCTAGGTAATTCTTACCACACTCTTCATAAAACGGATAGTAAGACCCCTATTCTCACTACCTTAGGCCTCAGAGCCTGGTGCCCTATCATGACGGTCATTTCTAGACTTAGGTGCTGGTGCACTAGCTGAGGATGGAGCTGGGACTGGAAAATTCTGACTATGCTGAGAATGGTTACCACCCTGTGACTTAGGCTGAGAAAAGCTGAAACTACCTATCCTTGCTCTCTTACTCTATCTCTCCCTCTTCCTAATATTCTGCTCCTCTATCTTCTGAGCATGAGTCATAAGTTTGGCTAAAGTTATATCACTATTCAACATGGCAGATCTACACTTGTTAACCATACAATCGTTCACCCCCGACATGAACTTACTCATCTTGACTCTATCGTCTATAACCACATGAGGGGCATATCTGGCTAATTGAGCAAACCTGAGAGAATACTCTTTCACCGTCATATTTCCCTACCTGAGGTTCATGAACTCTAGCACCTTAGCTTCTCTAAGCTCTAGCAGAAAAAATCTATCAAGGAAAGCAAAGGCAAACTCCTCTCATTCTATAAAACCTGCATTATCTAAGTTTTTTGACTTCCATTGCTTGTACCAAGTATGAGCCACAACCTGTAACTGATATGTAGCTAACTCAGCACTCTCCACAGTAGTCACCCCCATAATATTCATCACCTTTTGAACCTGATCTAGAAATTTTTGTGGGTCCTCATCTGACTTAGACCCAGTGAAAAAAGGAGGATTTATTAGGATAAAGTCCCAAATCCTAGCTGAAGCTAAATTGGCCACTAGGTTGGATGAAATGATAGTTAGTCGTTCATTCTGGGTAGCAACTAATTGAGCAAGAGTGGTGAATGCGGTCCTGAACTCCACATAAGAAATATGATCTCCCAAAGGGTCTTTAAGCTGAAGGGTTGACTGATCCCCGTTTCTTCTTTTAGGAGGCATGTTATGTAGAAGAAAGGGAAAAACAAATTAGAATAAGATTGACTTGAGATTATGCTCACTGGCACGATATAAATACTGAAAGAAGGGAAACTGTTCCTAGAACATCTCATAGCCAGGAGCACATAAGTGTGGTGGACAACACACACATATACAAGACTCTACTAGATGTGGCTTTCAGACTTCCTAGGACTCTATTGAACCCGGCTCTGATACCAAGTTTGTAACACCCTAATTTTCTAAACCAGAATGCTACATGGTGCTCATGACCCTGAAGGACCATAAGCTTACCCATGACTGATATCTGTACCTGTATACTGCATAATATCACATGAAAGTGCAGAAATATGTACTGAATGGCCATAAGGTTCAAATCTAAATAAAACGTCTGATAAGAAAAATATTTGAAAATGGTATAGTAATACCAAACAAGTCTGAAATAACTGTCTGACATGATATAGTCTGGAAAGCCTCTAAACTGTCTGAATAAGGAGTTGATAAGATATGTCTCCAATTAACTCCAACTACTAAAATAAACTAAAAACTGAAATGGTAATGAAATTATCATGTCCTCGAAGGATGAGAAATCATTTCTAACTTTGACTACTGAGATTGAAATCTACTGCTAACCTGGAGCTCGTCCCTCTGAACCTATGGTGTAATATAAGAGAAAGAACCATAGCGTAAATGTGTCAGTACAACTGAATGTACTGAGTATACGAGTAGGGTAGGCTAAATGTAAAGGGCTATATGCATTAACAATGCTGACTGAGATGAACGTGAGAATACATACATGCATAAGAAACTATAACTGAACTCGTGGTGATACTGACTACTGAGTCTGAATACTATCAACATGAGTTTACTGATACTAAGATACTGGATATATGAACGACTATTTTTGATAGTTTGAATTATGAAGAACTAGTCTGATTGACTGTGTCTAATAGTCCTGAAACTAAATACTGATAATGTAAGCTATGATGACTTATATAACTGATATAACCATGATGATCAGTGTAACTAATGTAACTGATACTGAGTGACTGTATCTAACAGTCTAAGTTTTAATGGAACTATCTAGTTCCGTTCTGTATTGAGTAACTAAATCTGAGATCACTCCTATCTAGTGGGTGATTATTGAGTATACTGATTATAAAGATTATTTAACTTAGTATGAGTTCATCCTATCTAGTGGCTGATCTTTGAATATGATGATTCAGATACTGATTAACTATGATTGATATCAATCATTTCTAGTGGGTGATCTTGAAGTCTATTTATAATAATAAGGATTGATTATATCTAATAGTATTGAATCTGTACTAATTAGCTGAGTTGACTGTGTCTGACAGTCCTGAATCTATAACTGAAACTGTGGGATGTATTTATCTAACCGACATGCCCCATGCTAAGCTGACTGGGGTCTAATATCTACCCTAACTAGAAAGGTGTCAGTACCGTGCCACCAGTAAAGACAACTGCTGTGGAGTCAGTCCTAATCTAGCGGGTGACTCCTGGGACCAGTCCTATACATATAAATGTGCTAACGGGTGATCCTTGAGTATGTCAGTCCTATCTAATGGGTGATATCTTGTACCTATGCTGGATAAATAGTTTTGGAACTTAGGAATTGCTTCTAGGGATCTCAGTCCTATTATAGCGGGTGATCCCCCATCCCTAGGTTCTCATGGTGCTGAATTCTACTCCCATCTGAAAGACACTGAACTGATTACTAAACTGAAATGATTAACTGAACTGATACTAATGGTATTATTTAGTAGAGCTAAACTAAGTTTACTGAGTTTCTCTAACTAACGGAACATACTGAATTTTGAGGACTAACTGAAAGTACTAAGTTACTGAGATTTTACTTGGAATATTGAAATCACTGAGATTATTTAACTATTGAGATCAGTGAGATTTCTAAGTTTTCCTGAGTCACATGACTGACTGAATTCTATAGATCATGGCTTGACTGGGAGTAGCATGATAACGTGACATGGCTCTAGGCACACAACTATATTTTTCGGGTACGAGTACCCCCAAGACTCGATGGAAGGAAACTGACACAACATGACTTACTTGATCATAGGAATAAAGTACATAATTCATAATGCCATAAATAGAGAATTTCATACTACACATGGTTATCATATTATTGAACATGAAAGATAATGTATATAACATGTACATACTTGCATGGTTCTAGTTTCATGATCATTCCATATCACAACAATAATACATAACAATTTGCATGGAACTCATGTTGAGTCATAAGGGATAGAGCATGGACTTTTCATTTAGGTTCTACTTAGCTATATTGCATGATTTCTATCCTCTTAGGTATTTTATCAAATACCTCGCATGCACCACTTTGGGCATAGGTTCATTCATGAATTCAACAACCCAAATCACCCAAGGTTCAAATATTTTAATTAACATGCCATCCTAGTTTCATACAAACCCATAAAGATTCTATCTTAACATCATTCAACCCATAAACAAGATTAATAATCAAATCAAAACATAGCAAGCATGGCATATAGTTTAAAATAAGGTTCTTGGACTTCATGGATGAAAGGAGTCCATGAATGAACACACGTATACCTTAGTTCTTGATCTAGTGAAGATTGACGGAGAGATTATTGGAATTTAATGGTAGAATTTGCTTCAACTTAAATCCCCCAATTGAAACCATAGCCTGTTCCTGAGAGAATTTTGAGACAAGAGGTTGCATTTTGGTGTAATGGAGGCTCCCTTGTTTTTGAGTATATATACGAAGGCTAAATGACCAAAATACCCCTTAGAGCACGGAAGTGGAATGCTGAAAACTGGGCAAGCACTAGAGTTGCCAGGTGGCACTTGGATAATCCTGGTGGACTATCCCAGGAGGCTCCTGCCTTAGAGAAGTGCTCTAGCTGGGGTGACGTGGGCCTATCGCCCTGAGCTACTATTTTGGAAACCTAAATACGCCCTTATGCCTTCTGAAAAATTCTAAAACTTACCCGGGATATACTACGACCTTGCCCCATCGCAACATAACTTGGAAATCCAAAAAAAAAGGTCAAGAAGGTCGTCAAATAAATCCTCAAAGTTTGGAGGTCTAAAATGAGACTAATCCTCAAAGTTCGGAGGTCTAAAATGAGACTAAGTGTTAAGTCTTGAACACTTAGCAAAATTTTCTATGTCTTTGTGCTTCGAAAGCTTAATGAGCTGAACTTTAGACTTAGGATTTTACGGGCTATTACATATAGTGACCATATACTTGTGGGGTACATGGGAATTACCTAAGTTTATACTTGTATATAAGTATTATTAAGGGATAAGTGTACACAAGAATACCCAACATCTATGATATCTTTGATTCGTGAGTCTACACGAACTGGGGCTCGTTAAGGAGGTAACACTAGACCCATATATCCCATGGGTAGATTATGAAAATAAATCTATACAACCGAGTTTAAGGTTTTAAATGCAAGCTAAATACGGTTCCTTTTCCCGGCATGGTATATATGTATATATTTATGTGATTGCATATGGTTATTTATTTTTATTTTTAATAATAGAATTATTTTATCCTTATTCCTGACTACATGCTAGCATTCATCACAATGACCATATTTAGACGTTGTATCCCCACACGATTAAAGAACTGGCCATACTATTCCTACGTAGTGACTGGGATTCGGGGACAACTTAGAGTCGGAGTAAAGTTTGAGCTTCCATATTCCGGAAGACTCCATTTCATGATATGGAAATCCTTAAATTATTTTTGTTTCTTGGAATTGATTTTTTTCTATGGTCGGGGACATATCCCGACCAGATGTTCTTTGCTTTTACTTAGAGGCTTTATGTGAATACTATAGGCATGGGTGATGTCAGTATTGGTGTCAGCCTTGGTATTTGTATTGGGATTAGGGTTGACACTTGTTGGATATTTGGTTTGATGTTTTGTTGGTTATGATTATAGATTTTATTAATGTCTTTCCTTTATAATTGTTCTATCTTGTTATATGTTTGAAATTTATCCGACATAGGTGGGAGGGTAGTTCTGGTTGAGTATTGGGGGTGGTCTTTGGTCCCTGTTAGATGTCAGGTACTCGACACGACTAGGCCCGATTTGAGTTATGTCACTAGGCTAGTTGATTTGTAATGACCCGACCCTAACCCTGGCAGTGACGGATATCTTAAGCCTACCATGGATCAGAGACCACCCCCTTAGACTAACCTCAAGGGAATAAAATTAACAATAAAGAAAAATCCACTAAAATATTAATAAGAAGATGAATATATAGCTCAAAAAAACGATGACTCAAGAAAATAACCAACCCACACTTGTCTAGAATAGCCTCCAAAATTGGAATAACATCTAAGTACGAACATGCCCCAGACTATGACCAAAAGAATCCTAAAGTATCCAGTCGATAGAGGAAGACTAATGAAATGATCAGGTCTTCTGAAAAAAAGGAGGCTCACCACTTTATAATAACTAAATATACGTGCAAAATTACTTAATGTTGCACAGGAGCAACAACAAAGTCTTTCGAACCTACATTATGAAATGATGTAGTGTCCTTGGATGGTCAGTGGGATAAGACTGGCAGTAACTCAAGAAAAGTTATAAAGTAAAACTATATCCAAAAATAAGTCAAAACCACATGGAAAAATTCATATATATATGTATATACATATATAAGATGTCGGGATAGGTAAAAAAGTCCTAAACATAATAATTTAAAACCATTAACTTGGTGTTTGTAGCTCAATCCATCCTAAAGGCACCGATGGGATTGATGGATTTAGCCACTGACTAAAAGGACCTAGAGGGTGTTAACTGCATGAACTAAGAAAAACTTGAGTGAAAACTAAATCCATCAAGGCAATAGCCATCCCAAAAATGTATATATCAAGTGTGCATCAATAACACAGTCATATAGACCCCTAACATCGACAAATGTGGTTTCCGGTGTTCGTCCCCCAACTTATATATTCTCAGTGAGATACACAATCCATTTTAAGCCCAAATTAAAACAATTTGCACATAAACTAATTGGTTAACCCAGGAGTCATTAATTAAGGCATTTATATCTTGGTATCATCATACCAATATGCTTGAAATCTAAATTAAACAAGACAACCAATCCACATAATCCAATCCATGGCCACCAAGTCCGTACAAATCTATTTTTTATCTCCATTTATCCATTAATATAATGCATTGAGTTCAAAACAAGTTAAACTATGCAATTTTCAGGATTTAGGATCAAGCTTACAAAGTGGGTTGAAGTTAATGCTAATTCCAAGAAAAAATTCATCTAATTTAGGGAAACCCATGTCTCCCATACCAATCATATAAATAATGCATAAATACAATCCCAAGAACATCAATTTAAACCATGAATGTTCAATTTAAAACATGGGACAAGTAATTAAATTAGTAACAGTAAAAATGTAATACCTCGAGTTTTCAATTTCTAAACCACTAAAAGGAATTGGCGATTTTATTAGCTTTTCAATGCCACAAGTCTTACATCGAATTGGCGTTGTGGCAAAAAGTTATGGAAATTTTTCTTAAGGAGTCTGTCAGCTGCCTACGATCACGACTCACTTGACCCATAACCATACCTTACAAGTATTTACAAGGAGTCACAGTCATAAAATTATGGGTCCTAAGATTCAGCTTAATGACCATGACTCCACTCCACGATTCGTAATCAGACATTACGAGTCATGGGGAGTGACTCGTAGTTTCAATAGTGTTCAACCCAGAATCCTTTCATATGGTTATGGGTCTAGCCAATGACTTGTATTCTGACCTTATGAGTCATTATGTGGACTCGTAGCCTGAGTAGACTATGATCAAAGAACCTAACCTTAGACAACCACTTCACCCAACAACTTATAGTCAGCTATAACGAGTAGTCAGGTAGTGAGTTATAGTCAAAATAGAATGAATGCAGGATCCTAGGATATGACTTAAACCATGACTCATAACAATCCGTAATGAGTCATGAGGTGAGTCATAATGACTAGGAGCGGGTTTTCCAGCACATTTTTCTAGGGACTTTTATGACATTTTCCACCCCCTTAAAAGTAAAATCCAAGTCTTTTTGGCTTTCCAAGGGGTGAGATAAAAGACCTAAGAACCCCAAATTAATAAGTTAACCATATTCCACCCAAAAGATATAAAAGCTACATTTTTCCTATCTTTCTCAAACAGATTAAAGTTGCTCAAGAGAAAGGTCATTTCTAAAGAATTTCCTAAGGCCCTTACTACCAGGTATGTGTGATATTTATCAATGGGTCCTTTCTACCTATTGAGTACCAAAAAATCTCTAAACTTTCAAGTGTAAAACTCTTTTATGTTTTATGGGGTTCCAATGTAACCTTGAATTTTATGAATTTTCTCTTAATTGATTGATTTAAACCATGAAATAATATTCCTTCATGATGATTGCATTTTCATATGTTTGATAATGCAAATGTCTACATCATGATTAGTTTTTGAAATATGGGGAGTTATTCATGATTTTCCCATACCATAGATTGTTTAATATTTACCAAGTTCAATTTGTATTAGTCTACGTTGGCGGTTTATGAACACCCTATACCTAGGAAAATCATGCATATTATAGTTTTCAGGTTACAAGTCTTTTAGATATGCTTGTATCGTTAAATTCAGAATATTATCATAATAAGAACTTATAAGTACCAGATTATGTCACATGAATAATAATACCACTATTAACGGAGTAATACTTAGCACCAAGCAAACACGGGGATGACGGCTCCCCCATCAGTTAGGCATGAGTTGTTAGTAAAAGTCCCTATATTCCATACCTATGGTGCCACCATAGATTTTGAGGAGTTCCTCATAATAAGAGAAATTTCACCCTCGTCCTTTTGGATATAAGATTAGTAGATCCACGCTAGCAAGTGTTGGTACCCTTGGCAAGGTTCTAATACCTATCCCACTACAGTTACTAGTTAGATCCTAATTTTTCTAAACTTGGGGCATGTCGGTTATAGTTAGCTTCCACAGTATCAGTTCAGTATTTAGATTATACCAATTTATGTTTGAATGACAAAGAGTCCAATCTATCAGTTATTTAGTTAATAATTTTTAGAGATTATTTTGACAAATGATTTACTTAGTCTTACATTCGATTTGCATGTTTATGCATTCATGTTCAGTACCATTATATATATACATATCAGCTAGTCCTTTTTTGCATACCAGCGCATTCAATGTACTGATAACACACTCTCTTTTGTACTATGTTGTCTTATAACATAGGATCAGATGCCAAGTTCCCGGATCATACATAGACAGTTCGTGTACCACTAAGAAGCATTTATAGTGAGTCCTCATCCTTTAAGGATAATTTATCTGTAAGTATTTACTTTTCAATACAGTTGATTGGAGTTAGTTGGGGGTTTGTCCCATCAACTCTTTATGTTAGAGGCTTTCAGATAGTCATACTTGATTTTAGTTTTATCAGATGTTTAGATATATTGAGTACTATTACTATATTATATCTTATTAGTTTTACCCAATTTAGATTCCATATATTATATTATGTTATTATCATCTTTAGTGCTCACAGTAGGTACCAGACCATGGGTTGGCTTGGGGTCACTTGTGACTTATGCACCATATTACGACTAAGGGGTAGTCTCAGGTTGTGACAAACTTGGTATCAAAACATAGGGTTTAAGGTGTCCTAGGTTATTCTAAAGCCACGTTATGTAGATTCTTATTCATTGGTGTGAAGAGCGCTACACTTATAAGCGAGAGGCTATGAGACATTTAAGGAAAGTTTCTCTTCTTTCTGTGTTCATGTCATGCAATGGAGCATGGGCTTTATTGAATTCCTATTCTAACTCATTCTTCATCCATTTACAAAAAAAAGCCTCCCAGAAGGAATAACAAAAGAAGAAACGGGGACCAATCCACACCGCCACCTGCTAGAGAAGACCCTCTGAATGAACATGTCTCCTATGCCAAATTAAGGACCACTTTCATAGTTTTGGCCAATCTACGGCTTCCCAAAATAACTATAGGGTGTTTCCTCAACCAATCCAATAATGAATAAGATAGATGCTAGGGTCTGTGACTTTACTTGGATGTATCCTTACAAAGTATCTGGATTTAAGTCTGAGTAGAATCCACAAGAGTTCCTTGATTGTGTGCAAAAAATGACTTCCATCATGGGTGTCACTTCCACAGGGAGTGCTGAATTTGATACTTATGAATTGAAAGGGGTGTCTCACACTTGGGTTAATTATTTGAAGGTAGACAGAGCTACTGATGTAGGACCTATAGAGTAGGATGAGTTTTCCACTTTTTCCTAGGATAGGTTCTTCTTATATGAGTTGAGGGAGGCCAAGGTATAAGATTTTATCAATATAAAGTAGGGTAACATAAGTAGTAAGGAGTATACAATCAAGTTCACACAGATATAAAGGTATGCTCCGACTATGGTGCCGATGCTAGGTCTAGAAAGAGTAAGTTTGTGTCAAGAGTTTTTGAAGACATAGATAAAGAGTGTAGAACAACTATGTCGATTAAGGAGATGGATCTTAAATGAATCTTTCGAGGCTTATGGTTCATTCTGAGAAAATTGAGTAAGAGAAGATCAAAGAAAAGGAAAGGGAGAAAATGAGGGCCAAAACTAGTTGTCCAAATTATTCTTAGTTCCACTAGAATCTTCATCCTCATCCCCATCATATGCTAGTGCTCTAATGCCTACGTTCCAGCCAGATACTTATGAAAGAGTGCCAAGCTCTAAGTCCTATGGTAGTGTGAACAATGGTCGGCATAAATCCAGTCTGCAAGAGGTGTGGTAAAAATCGTAAGAGTAAGTGGACGGGTAGAACTAATGCTTGTTTTATGTATGGCAAGACAGGACACATGATAAGGGATTTCCCAACGATTATATGAAAGGGCAGGAATGATCCGCAATAGGGCCAGACTAATTCTTCAACAACGTGATGTCACCCAAAACTATACTCCTCTTAGAAGTATAATGCGGTCGATTGCAAATATAATAACCAAACTAGGTTGAGGTTGATCCCACAGGGAAAATATGAATAGTTTCTTGACTTGACATAATCTATGGGTAGTATTGGAAAATAAATGGGGGTTTCATAGTATTAATTATAAGTAGTAACCAAATCTCAAGTGCTTTTTATTTGTAATCAATAAGAGATGACCACCAAGTTTGTGTTCCCCTTGGCTTCTTAAATCCATAAATTTCTCATAATCAATCCAAATATTTTTTGTTCTACATGCAAAGTCTACTAGATAAGTATTATCAACTATCGGGTAAGCTAGAAGCTAAGTTTTACCCTTTATCAATGATGACTGGTAATCTTACCACTCATTGATACTAATTCTACAGACAAACTACCATATTTTGTATTAAAAAATGAGGCATTATCTGGATTTACGTGCACTAACACCCACATTTTACAAGTATGAAGTAAAGAAGATGAGCATATATGGAATAGAGCTAAAAAAGAAGCAAATGGAAGCAAAAAAGTGCAGCTAGAAACCTGAAGCAGTCATCCTCGGTTACCACGACTGCTGTCTGAGGATCGCGGTCACTGCCAGACCAAGTGGTCATTAAAGCATGGTCTCGGAACCTAATCATAGTTGCATAGCCACGATAGCGATCAAACACATGCGATTGCGGATAAGCGGGAACTAGCCCAAGGGAAGAATTGTAAAGTGTTATGGATGAATCCCAAATCATATATAAGAAAAAACCCTTTATTCTTTGGGAATTTGTTATCTCATAATAAAGTTTTAAATTCTAATTTTGAAACTTTAATTGGGTAAGTGTGTAATCAACTTTGGAGACTCAAATTTCTTAGTTTTTTTATTGAAGAATAAATGTTTTGGTTGACCCACATGGTATATCTCTCTTTACTTTCTTTATGAGTATTTATGAGTAGTTAAATAATTTATTCTTGAGATTATGTTGAATTAGTCTGTAATTGTGTGTAGTTATTATATGGATTTTAGTTGTTGGGTATGGATTTCACCATTGCTTGAGATTATGAGTTAGGATTTGATGCGAGAAAACTCCAACTTTCCAAATGGGTTTGATGGGTGAAAGCTCCAAGCTCTAGAAGCCCTTTTTCATCCTCGAAAGAGGGACTTAGGTGAATATTAGGTAACCCATAACATCCTAAAAAAGGGTTATCGGAAGACAAGGCAATGATGAATAGTTAAGCCTATGGGTTACTACCCTTTGAAATCTTAGATATAAGTTTTTAGGGATTGTAATTCATGTCTAGAGCATCATCCTAGAAATAGGGATGCTTGGTTGAGGTTTTGGATGGCTAAATAAACTCCACACTTATTACATTCTCGAAAGACCAATGGGTAAAATCATTGTGGTTTTATCAAAAGATTGACCTCAATGATATTCGACCTAGCCTATCCATTAATTAACAACTAAATCCCATGATAAACCAACATTATCCCACATACTTTACCTCTATGGAGAGATAATCCTAAGATTCCTCTGAAACCTTGAATTTAGACAAAAGATAACATGCATCCCATACTTTCTAAAGTTTGTATGAAGAATTCTCGACATATTCTCCCTATTTACTTATACATGTTGTTTCCATTTAGTATTCTGGGTAACCTTGTAGTAACTTGAGTACCCATAGGTTTGAAGTCTATTGCATTCACTCCTTCAGATTCAACCCCAATTTACATTGGGTTACTTTAAAACAACCATCTCACCCCTTAAATATAACAGTGAGTTAAGCGTTATCAAAATAGTGCCATTGTCGGGGAGTGAAATATAGATTTTACTTGTGTGGTGCTATTCTTACTTAGGAATACCTAGAGTGGGGTAATTTACTTTGTTTGTTATTTTTGACTATTTTGTAGTTGATCAAAGTGTGAACGGAGCAATGAGCGATAAAGCACGTAATTTTTGCCCCTTTGATGCCCCACTAGACAATGAGGGCCAATTAAATGTGGTGGGCCAAACAAGTGCTATCCGCATTCCGCCAACCAATGGGAATGGCGTGTTTCATGTAACTAGCGTTATTCTTCACATGTTGTAAATGAAAGGATTATATGGGTCTTAAGCATATGAATACTAAAATGTTCATTTAAAAAACTTTGTGGAAGTTTTGTGCCATTTAACATAGCACATATTACATAGGAATCCATCTAGCTTCGACTCTTTCCATTTTCACTAATGGGCGAGATAGTTTTATGGCTCCACTAATTTCAACCTATCTCAATCACCTCTTAGGAGGAGCTCACCACAGTGTTCCTTGATTGATACTTCCCACCATAAAAAATGCTTCAAAAGCGGGATGAGATTGTAAACTTCCAGCAATTAAATAGAGAACCATGTTTGAAACATGTGAGAGGTTTAATGGAAATCTAGCTCAATGCCTAAATCAAGATGTCCCATATAAAGTGCTCCTTGAGATTTTCTATAGAGCTTTTGACCCATTAAATAAGACGATTGTGGATAATGCAGCGGGTGCTCTATTGTAAAATTGCATCATCTTGCAGCTTTCCAATTGATAGGTAAAGTATCCAAACAAAATTGGGGGTGTCACACCCATGATGCTAATCATACTAAGACCACTTCTACTACCTTTGTGGTGACCAATGAGAAAAGAAAATGTGAAGTGGAGAAGGGGGAGAATATGGACAAGATGATGACCCAGCTTGAGCTTATAATAAACATGTTATGGGAGTACCCACAAAAGCGATAAATACCATAACATCAAAGCATTATAAAGACGATGATGAGGCAAAGAAGTTGGATGAAGAAATTCGGTACTTGGAAAACTACTCGGGGGGTTCCCATCCCGCCTATCAAAGAAAATATGGGAATCAAGGTTGGATGGATCGAGACCGAGATAGAGATTGGAGAGATAGAGAATGCGACTATGACCACTATGTTTCTGGTCATGATAGGGATAAGGCTAAGGAGTCAAATGTCATTGACCCTGACAAGCTCAAGACTGAAGATGTGTTAGCATGAATCTTATGTAGAGTTAAAGGTACGGACAAAATGGTCCGAGAGTTGAAGGGTGATTTCTCCATACTCTCCCAAAGGTGGTGTCTCACTCTGCCTCCATCAAAAAATTAGAAACCCAAGTCGGTAAAATCTCCACACAACTAAATGTAAGGGATAGAGATGGACTTCTAAGCGATACAATTTCTAACCTAAAGAATGAAGAACAAGTCCTAACAATAGTCACTAGAAGTGGGAAAGAACTTGAAGAGCCCCTTAGAGGAGATGTGAGTGAAAATATGCCCAAGGCTAAGAAAAAAGAGGTGACACCTCAAATAAGAAAAACAAATAATGAGAAAGAGATAGATAAAAGCAATGAAGAAGTGGTCAAAATTGAAAAGCCACAAGTAGAAGCAAAGCCAACCATCCATGTTCCTCCTCCGTTCCCTCAACGGTTGCATAAAAAAAGAGAGTGACAAATTGAGAAAATTATGACAAAACTTATCAATCTTTCAATAAATATCCCACTACTTGATGCAATTCGAGAGATTCTGGAATATGCTAAGTTAATAAAGAAGTTAATATTCAAGGAGAAACTTGTTGAGGGTGATACCATCTAAGTTACTCATGGGTGTAGCACTATCATGGATAGCAATGTTTTGGAAAAGAAAAATAACCCTGTAGCCCTCAGTATCCCTTGCACCATTGGGACTCATGAGTTTGGAAAGCTCTCTGTGACCTTGTTGCAAGCATTAACCTAATGTTGTATACCATCTATAAGAACCTTCGCGTGGACACTCCTACACCAACTTTGATGTCCTCGTAAAGGTGGACAAATTTATTCTCCCAGCCGATTTCATTATATTGGATTGTGAGATGGACCAAAAGGTGCCTATCATTCTTGGTCATCCTTTCTTTGCCACTGGGAGAGCCATGTTGATCTAGATTTAGGGGAAATGAAATTTCTGGTGTAAGAAGATGAGGTATTATTCAAAATTTGCAAGTCAAAGAAGCAAACCGTGGAGCTCCAAGTAGTATCCGTGATGGATATTGAAAATAAAAAGTAATAGATGAGGGGTTTGAGGACCCGCCAAGAGATTGGAAGAAAAAATACGTCGTACCATGATGATAACAAAGACGCTAGGTGAGAGGCAACCCACAAATACCATGAGAGAGGCTCGTATCCTTTTTTGTTATGTTATAATATAGTAGATATTGTCTTTTGCATTTGAATAACCCATGCATTTATGTCACTTTTGATTGCATTGTATGAGCTTTGAAAAGGATCAAGTTTGAAGGCTTACTTTGAAAATTCGAGTAGGAAAATTCTATGAAAATTGAGTAAAATGTTCAACAGGGGAAAATAGGGGAGCAAAAATTGCTCTCAGTTAACACGATCGCAGCTACACGAGTGTCTTCGGTCGCGGCCCCTGACCCTGGTCACAGTTATTTCAGTCATTTAACCCTTTTCAAGATTATACTCTCAAATCTAAGCTACATTATTGGACAAGTTGTAAGCTCTTGAACAGCCTCTGTGCACGTCCCTCTTGCATCATAACTCTAGTAGGTGACATGAACCCTTGCTTTTATTTTTCAAACTAGGCCATTGACTGCATGGTTAAGAAAGGGCCTAAAATTTGTGAGTGTTATACTTTACATATGGTGATAATTAATATGGTTGTGGTTCTGGCTTCTTGATTTAGGTGTGCACACAAAAAAGGAAATCTTTAGTACCGAATAGTATGAGAAAAAAGTAGACAAATGAGATATGCACACCTAGTGTTTGATAAATTTCTCAAATGAACTTTCAATAGTAATGTTTGCTTATTGAAGGGTGCATTCACTCCCCTGTAGCATCGCTCACTTGATCTTTATTTGCACCCATATTGGAGAAAATTCTAGTAGTCTAAAAATCGGAGAAATTCAAATGTGCAGATCTGGCATGGAACCAGCCTCAGGCGTTACGATCACGGTCAAAGACCACAATCATAGTAACACGACTGCGGTCCTCACTCGCGATCACGGTAACTGAGGACAAGTTCTTGCCATGCTAAAAATCATTTGCTTCTAAATTTTAGCCTATACAACCCCAAACACCTAATCCGCTGAACTTTAATGATTAATATAGCAAATCTTGCAAGATTAAAATATTGTTGAATGATATAATTTGTGCTTAGTGCTTTCAGGACAATTTTATGGACAAGTATGATCACATTTGGTTTATGGCACTTGAGTGCCACACTCACTATTATCATGATCTCTCAAAGACAAAGCTGCTTTTGGAAAGAGGTATTTTCTTAGAGAATGTGCCCAAAAAACTACCGGCCTTTCATGACAAACTTGAAGCCACTGGGTGGAGGTGCTTTTACCTGGAGCCATGCCTTGCAAATGAATAATAAGTCTAGGAATTTTATGCTAATATCAATGAGGTATATTTCTTGGACCCAATCAATGTGGCTATAAATATTCGAGAAAAGCCAGTGAAAGTTGGGACCAAACAAATCAATGATGTTTATAGGTACAAGCAAAGGGGTCTAAATCGAGGAATTGGTTAGCACAATAGCTATGTCCCAGAAAGAAAGTCTCGTGGTCCAAAACTAAAAGTAATATTTCCATGAATGACTTTATTTTCGAGGCTCAAATATAGTTTCACATTATTTATAGCCGAGTGTCTCCCTCTACTCATATGATAGCAGTCCTTGAATTACATGCTTGTATGGTTGCTTGTATTTTAGATGACATTCTATTAGATGTTGGTCAAATCGTGGTCAATGAAATAGATTATTTCAAAAACCAAGGTGGTATGAATATCTTTTACCCCTCCTTGATTACTGAGCTTTACAAGAGAGAAGTAGTGGAGGAGTATGCTAGTGATAGATGGGTGCATCCTAGCTCCCCATCTACCCATTGAGGATTTAAGGGGAGGGCACACCGGGCAAAAGCAAGAAAAAAAGATCAACTTGGAAGAGCCAACATGTAGCGAACCCGATCCTCAGAGGAAAACCACCTTGGGACCTCTTGAAGAGATTGGATTTAATATTGTAACCATTAAAGAGCTTGAGTCTAGCTTTCCTCAAGGGACGGGAGAGCCCTCTACCACCCATCACTCATATCTGTCATGTGTAGATTATGATGAGTACAAGGAGGACCAAAGAAGCAAAAAGCTACTATTGATCGGCTTGGGGAAGCCTACTCCTCTTTGGCGGCATCACACCGAGACCTCCGGAGCGCACATGAAAAAATTATCACTAGGGAGAAAAAGAGGGATGAATTCTTTACCAAGATGTGGAAAGGGGTGAAGGGTCTATGGAAGGTCCTGAAACCCTGAAGTAAGCTTCCTACTTCTTTGGTGGAAAGTAATGAAGAGGCCTTAGATGAGTGATCAAATATTGAGGAAGATGGTGATGATGCAGGGTTCGAGAGTGATAACAGCCTTTGATGTGGACTCAAGAAGCACCCTTATCTCTTTTATCCTTAATTATCTCTGCAGTCGGGACACTGCTACCTTTTCAGTTGGGGGTGTCTCCTTATTTATTTAATTTGGGCATGTATAATTAATATTCTGCATACTTATTTGCTTTTTTGGATAATTCTTATTTTTTTAATGGATTGTAATATTTAGGCAATCCGATGGTTCCTACACTTGCATGGAGTAGTTATTAGTTCTTATTTTGTTGATTTGTGATTTTAGTTTCTAACTATATATGCAAGGGAAGTCTGAGTACCTGTGGCATAAATTATTGGGTTTCGCATTCACACCCATTGGTGAAATTATGCATGGTTCGGGTACAAAAGCGAACACCCTTCTCCGTCCAAAATTTTTTTTTTTTGTAAAAAGTCGAAGGCGTGGATGTGAGAAACTTTGTGATAAAATTCTCTATCTTCCTATGAATCCAAAAGTTCACTTTGGAAAAACAATGAATACTCCATCTTTGTCTTGAGTGAGTAGAACAATTGAATCCCCCTGAGGACATTTGCATGCCATGTATGTTAGGTTAATTGTCTCCATCTCATGTGTACGTGTACTATCTAGAACTTGACCCCTTAGTCTTTCAAAGCTATTTTTTGACTGTGCTTGGTTGGTAAAATGATCATAGGGCACCATGTTATTTTGAAAGTCCGCTTTAGCCTGAAGAGCCTACTAATAGAACATAGTTACCCCTAATCACCTTATTCAAGCCTTTGGACCTTTCATTGGAAAATGAATTACAGGCCATGACCCATCTATTCATCCACTCTTGAACACTATGCTCCTTGAACTTGAGAATACTAATTGAGGCTAAAATCCTAAGTTGGGGGCGGTGGAAACAGAGATAATTATAGTTGGTCCATGAAGTATTAAGAAGGTACCTATAATCTTAAGAAGGTGAAGCTTTTTGGATTTACATAAAGAAATGATCCCCTGAAGGAAAGGAAGTCTTTATCTATGTTCATATAAAAAAGGGTTGTTAAAAGGAGAAAAGTAGGAAAGCCACGAAAAAGCAATGGTAGGCGAAGTAGTAAAGTAAAAAATAAGTGGCCCAATAGGCAAAATGTTATGAGAATTTGATGTTGAAGATCAAAGAGGGTATAGCCTTATTGTCCAAAATTGTTATCCTACCCTACCCTAAGACTACATTACAAGCTCAAAAAACCCATTGTTATTTCCAACCAAGTGTGGCCAATGTAGTGATGATTGAAAATAGGGGCAAGCCTATGACATGATACTTAACATAGAGAGTTTCTTGAGAGAGCGAGTGATTGTACTTAATTTTCCTTGTTGCATAAATGGTAACTAGGTGTGTGAACCTTTCTTTCTTGTGAGGGGAATATGAGTTAGTTAAGGTTGGTGATTTTATTATCTTTCGTACAATGAGATCAGTGGATGTATAACATAATTGAAGTCAGCTTGTGAGTCACTTCTAGAGTGTTAGTAATTGTCATATAGTCGCTCCTCAAGATCCATTGCATTATTCAGCACTCTATTTTATGATGAGGGGCACTGGTAATACTTTTCTATCCATGTGTGAAAAGCTTTTTGAGGTAGCAACCAAGTTGGAGTCTGCATGGTAATTGGGAACATAAATAAGGGCACACATGAAAAATGTCTCATGGAAAGAGATAGTGTTTCTTGAGGGCAAGCAAATGTCTATGTTGGGGGTGTTGATGAGTGGTAATCCTTCCACTCATTCATACTAGTTCTACACATGGTCAACCATACTTTGTAATAGAAAATGAGGCATTATCTAAATTTAAGTGCACTAACACCAATATTTTGCAGGTTTGAAGTGAAGAAGGTGAGCATATATGGAATGGAGCTAAAAAGGGAGAAAATAAAAGCAAAAGAAGTGTAGCTGGAAACCTGAAGCAGTTAGCCTCGGTTACCATGACCACTATCTGAGGACAGTGGTCGCCGATAGTCCGGTGGTCAGCCAAGTGCAATTACAAAACCTTATCGCGGTTGCATAGCCACGGTAGCAGTCAAATTCACGCGATCGTGAATCACAGAAACTAGCCCAAGGGCCAAATTGTAAAATGTTATGGACGAATCCCAAATTATATGTAAGAAAAAAACCTTTCTTCTTTGGGTATTGCTTATCTCATAATATAGTTTTAAATTCTAAGCTTTAAACCCTAATTGGGTAAGTGTGTAATCAACTTTGGAGACTCAAATTTGTTAGTTTCTTGTTTAATAATGAATGCTTTGGTTGACCCACATGGAATATCTCTCTTTACTATCTTTATAAGTAGCTAAGTAATTTAGTCTTGGGATTATATTTAATTAGTGTGTAATTGTGTGTGGGTATTGTTGGGTTTGCATGGATTTTAGTTGTTGAGTAAAGATTTCACCATTGCTTGAGCTTATAAGTTGGGATTTGATGGGTGAAAACTCCAAATTTCCAAGTGAGTTTGATGGGTGAAAGCTCCAAGCTCTAGAAACCCTTTGTCATCCTCAAAAGAGGGACCTAGGTGAATATTAGGTAACCCATAACATTCTCAAAAGAGGGTTATCGGGGGACAAGGAAATGGTGAACAACTAAGCCTATGGGTTACTACCCTTTGCAATCCTAGAAATAAGTGTTTAGGAATTGTAATTCATGTCAAGAGCATCATCCAAGAAATAGGGATGTTTAGTTGAGGTTTTGGGTGGCTGTATCAACTCCACACTTATTAGGTGCTCGAAAGAGCCAATTAGTAAAATCGTTATGGTGTTATTGAAATATTGACCTCAATGATATTTGACCTAGACTATCCATTAATTAACAACTAAATACCATGATAAACCAACATTATCCTACATACTTTACCTCTAAAGAGACATAATCCCAAGATTCCTCTAAATCCTTGAATTTAGACCAAAGATAGCATTCATCCCGTACTAGTTAAAGTTTGAGTGAAGAATTTTCTATAAATTCTGCCCATTTACATATACATATTGTTTCCATTTAGTATTCCAGGTTACCTTGAGTACCCATAGGTTTGAAGTCTATAGTATTCACTCCTTGAGATTCAACCGCAATTATAGTGGTTACTTGACAACGACTGCCTCACCTTTTAAATATTAGTGTAAGTTGAGTGTTATCAATTTAGATAAATCTCAGGGTGTTGCCTTGTTACCCCTTGATACACCTTAGTTCATTATCACTGGGTAGGATCAAGTGATTAGATGGGATGGAGGGACTAAAAGGTTGAGGTAGAAGGGTCCTCTTGGGACTTTTTTCCTTCTTAGTCTTGAACACTGGTTTGTATACAACATCCTAATATGGGTCGTACTCAGACTTTCGACTCATATTCTTCTGACACTTCAATCTTTGAATAGTAGCTTAGGTTCTATTATTCTTACGACTTCTATGTACGTCTCGTATCCTCAGTGTACGACTTGTATAGACGATTCATAGCTTTTCTTCACTTGGTCTCTTGTTTAGGTCATTGATTATGGAATGCTTACGATTGATTGACATAACTCGTATACTCATCTTATGACTCGTATACATGATTTGTATCTTACCCCTACTTGGCATTTAGCCCTGGTATTTGCTTATGTTATGGGTACGATTTCTTCTACAAGTCATATGTTGAGCATACAACTCGTGAGATGACTCGTATCTTGATCAGTTTTGATCTTCTCTGGGTCTTTTTCTTCTATTTTTATTCAAACACTATTGTAGAACTATTTTACCTGCGATATACACCAAAGTGCACCATATCTAACAAATCACTCTAAGTTCACGCATAAATTCACAGTTTTAAGCATTGAAAGTGTCATGTTTCCATGCAACATCAACACCCTCAACTTAAACTTTTGCATGTCCTAAGGCAAACAAAACCAAATAAATATTTTCTAACAATGAGATGATGCTTAAATAGGAAGTTCTTAAGCATCCCATGGTAGTAATTTTGAACTTAATTTCGATCTTGTTATTCTCCCCTCTAATTCTAATTTTCAAAGCTCAGTTGCATATAACAATTTAGCACACATAGAAACATGCAGGAATCTAATGAGTACATTAAATTAGCAATAGACACTTGGGCATAGACACTAATTACATTTATCAAACATTCTAGCATCCTAGTAGTATAAGCTATGTGCAGTCATAGTCAAAGAACTCCCATTCATTCTCCTTTTGGATAAATCAATCTATTCAGGGATATAACAAATAGCTCCCTCACTCATAATGAAGTACCACCAGTGTATAAAAATACCATAGGCTTGCCCCTAAGCTCTTTTCCTATGTTTTCAGAAAGTCACAGTAAAATCACTATAGGTTTTTATTCGACTTATAATGTAGGCTTAGTGGGATGGCATGGTACGTAGGGACATTTAAAGTGACTAACCCTCCTTGGCACTATAGTAAATTTTGGGGTCCACACTTAACCAATTTTTCATTTTATTTATTTCCATCCTTATTTCTCTCTTTGTATTTTAAAGCATGTTCAGGTTTGATGTGGTCTTCTAGTCCTTCATTTTTTTTCTCTTTTTCACAAAATTTCTTTTTCTTTTCTTTTTCTACCACACCCAACCTTACTTTTTTTTTTCTTATTTTACCCTTTTTCATACCTATTTCACATCACATACCCCTATTATAGCCACCCTCAACTTAGGCAATTTGCTTAAGTTAAAGTGCACAATGTCCAGGAGGAATAGAGCCAAAATAGGTTCATTATAATACAAATGGTAAGGTTATAGGTGTAACAAGAAAAATAGGCGTACGGGCTAGAAATAGGGATCAAGAGATATCATTCACGCATGGAAGGTCAATTTGGCTAAAAGTGGTCTAATATAAAAAATAGCCAATGATCCTTTCCTATGTAACTATCCTAGATCTAGGAAAAAGAAACAGGCCAAGTTCTAGATTCCAACACATTGGGAACTCAGTATATATCTCACACACATTTACACAATGCTATATTAGTAAGTACTATTTATCTAACAATGCAATTTTTTGTTCCTCACTGTTCTATCCCTAATCCTAATGCCATTTATAGATTCACAAAAGTCTCACATAAGTATACCAATCATGAAATTAAACATAAAATTTTCCTGAGGGGTCACTTTTTCAACACAATTTTCATTAAAACATAAAATTTAGCATAACATATATAAGTTTAATCACCCTTATCAAAAACATAAAAATTCATTACAAATAATTTTTTTTCAAAATCATCAATAAAAATAATCAATCCGCTTTCATAGGTGCACTAATCTACTCCTTATCTTAGTTGCCTGCATCAAACCTGCAAGTCATAAAAGACTTTAAGTTTTTAGCTACATCTTTCTAACTACTCCCAAATTTTTTGGAATAACCCCCACTCTAAACTAAAAATCATTACACTGTACATAGTTCTATAAAAATATAAATAGAGTAAGGAAAAGGGTCATACCTAGGTGCTCATGGTATTGGTACATCATCAACCATACGTGGTCTCACAGATCAGGTCCCACTCCCATTATCTACAATCTTATCAACTAGGACTGAATGAACTCTATACAGGGGCACAACATCAACCCCTACAGTAGGAATAACTAGAGCTCTCAATCCACTAGCTCCAGCGACCATCTCATAGACCTTGGTTTCTCGGTCCCGCTTACCCTGAATACTATCGACTCTAGCATTGTTCTCTACTTCCCACTCTTCTTTTCTCTTTCTATTCATTTTTCTTCTTTCTTCTTTGGTCTTATTAACTTAAACATCTATTGGGTCTGCCCTAATAATAGGAACATGGATAGCAGAAATCATTATCTAAATGATAGGCTCAGAAACCACCAGTCACTCATAAATCTTCGAGACTATTTTCTTGATATTCGCAACCTCAGTTCGAATATCATCAACATTAGGCATTTGCCCTCTGCTCAATTATTGAGTGATCCTCGACTCAAAAGTGTCTAGGTGCCCTAAACTTACCTATACTGCTCCTTAATGCTCACGTCAAGCCAGTTTATCACTCTTCATTCTATATAACCTACCTTCATGTTAAGTGTCGGTAACTGGGTCACAACCTCAGACCATGCAGCCTAGGAGATTATAATGATACTTAAAGAAATACCCCGTGTCCTAGGTGGCATTGACTTGGCTGGTGGTGGAGCACTAGAAGTACCTACTGTATCTGCATGTGCGCCCTTTGTCTATGCTCCTACCTCAGTAGCCTTACATATATCAGGGGAGTCAGTCTGATTATTTTATGGGAACACTCCCATCATAACCTCTGGTGCTTGCCTTATTTGTCGGGCCAAAGGTTTGCAACATCTCTAATAAAATCGATATCAAACGTCCTCTATACCATTATCATCTCATCAATCTCAGGGATTTCTCACACTCATAAAACAAGACAAATCTGAGTAATCATGCAAGGTTAGACCAGTAATGCTTTTTATCCCCTACTTCCCTATCTACTAGTTTTCAAGACAAAAACTCACCAACATCAAACTCATAACTATCTACGAGCCTAGATATCATGGATGCTCGAATTGGGCTCAATACGTCATATCCTATAGTAGGGCATAACTTGTGATGATCCAATGTC
This sequence comes from Capsicum annuum, assembly GCF_002878395.1. Taxonomy (NCBI): domain Eukaryota; kingdom Viridiplantae; phylum Streptophyta; class Magnoliopsida; order Solanales; family Solanaceae; genus Capsicum; species Capsicum annuum. The sequence goes on along the minus strand of NC_061120.1, from coordinate 53,233,402 downwards.
TACCATGATTTTCCCTAAAAGTTGAGGGTGCTCTTCTCAATTTTCTAGGAGATCACCTTGAGACCTCCCACTACACAGATAACATTTTCTCCATATGTTACAATCTATTTTGAAATCCAACTAAATATCACCATTTTGTCATCCGAACCCAATGACCTCTGTGTAACTTTTCTTATTTCCACCATTCGGTAATCCGTCTCTTTTTGTTAATCGAAGACTGGTACTCTGGTCCATATAAAAATCTCCTAATGGTATGAGGAGAGATGTTTACCAGAATGCCTCAAATCATTAGTGACTCAATCAGATCACCACCCTTCTATAATTGACCTTATAGATATTACCTCTATTGTTCTCCTTTGTATCCAACATAAAATTCATGGACCATCACTTTACTATATTTTTCTGGTGCCCATGTGATCCTATCATACCCATAAAATCTGAAGTGCTTCTCAAATCCAGGAAATTCTGACATCCCTATAGTGGTCATTCTTCTCTCCATATATAGTAACCTTTTAATCTTGCCCCCATAAGCCTGAACAACCCACTGTTGAATGTATCCTATATTCTAGGGTACCCCCACCATTTAACAATGGGAATCAGGCCAGTGGTAAGTGCTAGTAATAGATCTTCTCGGGATATCAATGGCACTTTATTCACATCTCTTACATTATTAGCATGCTCATAATTTACCTCTTTTAAATTGGATTCAGCCTTATTATCATTATTATCTTTATTATTAGCATTATCATTGCCAGAAGGTTATTGAGGTGTGTGGGGAGGCAATGTAGTAGGATCCTTCCTTTATGGACCCTTTGGGGTAGGAGGGTTTGAGATTTGGGAACTACCCTCTTCCCCTTAGCCTTTGCAGTTGCTTTTCCTTTTTGCGTAGTTTTCTATTTAGAAGTTCTGTCATAAACTTCCCTGCTGCTTTCAGACATGGTCACATACTCAGACTCATTAAATTCTACACTAGCCTTTGGAGATTGCTTATTGTCTTTCTTTCCAACTTTTTTAAACAAAGAAGCATTCTTTGGAGGCATGGTTCCTACAAATACAACATTATTAGTAACTAAGTAAAGGAAAGGAAAGAAAAATTTTAAAGATAGAGTTGAATATGCTTTGTTCTGATTCAAGTATGAGTGGTGGGTACAGGTCGTACCGATAGGGTACGACTCGTAAAACTGAGTCATATCATTTGCAGTGTTTGAACTTTATTCACTGTTCAGCTGGTGATGCCACCTTACCAGTCATACCGTATGGGTATGACTCATGACCAATAGTCATAATATAATCAGAAACATTTATTCTAACTTAAGGCTTCCCAGGTAGGTACAACTATGTATGTATGAGTCGTATAGTTTGGTTACGACTCATATGGCTGAGTTGTATCTATTCCAGATCTTTAAATTTATTAAACTTCTATGTTATCAGTGGGTACAAGTCCTATTACGACTCTTGTACCGATGTGTATGCGTCGTAATAAGTCTCGTATCCACTGCAACATAGAAGACCAACTTTAAAGTTTGACTTCAATGTAATTTCCTAAAATACCCACTATAATTTTCAGCTATATCAACCATTTAATCTTACACCAAAATATCAAAATCCATTTCCAAACCCTAATTCTTCCCCAAGTTACTATTTTCCATAATAATAACATAGGCATGGTACCAACAATTTACTAATTTCATAATTATTACTCAAACCAAGTTTACAATATCAAATACTACTCATTATAATTGATAAAGTAGAGAAAATAAGTTTAGGGACTTACTTGGTGAGTGATGGGTGGAAAATTTTTATTTTAAATCCTATTTCCCCCAATTTGAGTTTAAATCACACAAATTAAATGATTTGGAGTTGTTGGTAGCTAAATCAAGTTTACAACACTGAGATTTCGTTGATTGAAACTTGAAATTTTCCTGAGGAATGGAGTTGGTGCAAGTAGTTACTATTGTGTGCCTGATCGTGTTCTTTGTCTTCTTTTATTTATGAATTTGATCGAGTCAACTAGATTGTTTGACCTAGTAAGCATGGTTACGAGTTGTGTATATGACTCATACCCAGGCTTATGGGTTATGCATTCAACTCGTCTAGCCTTGGAACTTAGCTGGGTTTCTTTAGTGGATACGACTTAAGGCGAAGAACTGTACCATGAAGGTACGACTCATTCAGGGAGTCATATGCATTCCAGAAACTTTTAGAAAATTCTAATTTTGTTCCCAGGTCAATATAACTTCTACTCATGAGTTGTGCTATATAGATACAACTCATAAAGAGTCTGAATAACTACTCTACTCATTCTCTTGATTTTATCTATACTCCTTAGTCGTGCACACTGAACAAATATATTATCCTATAAATGAAATAAGTAAGAAAAGATTGGTTGCCTCCCATGTAATGCTTGATTTAATATCAAGGCATGTCACAATTTCCTTGATTACTCAGACTTTATGAAGGTCAATCTCAGCTACTTCATTCACCTCTTCTTTATTTCTAATGTAGTGCTTTACTCTTTGTCCGTTTACCTTGAATAGGGGATCACCATCCCTCTTAAGTTCTAAAGAACAATAGGGATAATTCTTTATAACTCTGAATGGACTATGCCACCTTAACCTTAGCTTACCTGGAAATAAATGAAGCTTGGATTTATGTAGTAGCACCTGGCCACCTTTTCTAAATACCTCTTTTCTCAATTTTGAGGTTGTGATGCAACTTTATCTTTTCTTTTGTAAGGTGCTGAACATTCATATGCTTGGAGCCAGAATTCGTCCAACTCATTAATGTGATTCTTCCTTGACTTTGTTCCAGCCTTCCACTCTAGATTCATTTCTTTAACACCCATAGTACTTTATGTTCAAACTCAATTGTTAAATGAAAAGATTTTCCATAAACAAGTTGAAAAGGTGAAGTGAACCACCTGTTGGAGTCTTGTAAGCTGTACGGTAAGCCCACAATGCATTATCTAACTTTCTAGCCTAATCAGTCCTATTGACATTCATAGTCTTTGCCAATATGGACTTGATTTCTCTATTAGCTATTTCAACCTGTTCACTGGTCTACGAATGATAGGGTGTTTCCACCTTATAGTTCACTCTATATTTTTCAAGAAGACTTTTGAATAGGTAGTTGAAGAATTGTGACCCACCACCACTAATAATAGCACATGACATACCAAATTGAGAAAAGATATTCTTTCTAAAAAATACAGTGACACAACGATCTTCATTATTAGGAAGGGCAATTGCTTCCATCAATTTTGACACATAGTCTACAGCCACAAGTACGTATTTTACGCCACATGAACTCACTAAAGGTACCACTAAATCTATGCCCTATACATCAAACACTTCCAATTCTAAAATTGGATTCATTGGTAGTTTATGTATTCTATAAATAGTACCTTATCGCAGACATTGATCATAAGTAGATACAAAATCGTGAGCATATTTGTATATGGTTTGCCAATAGTTGCTGTATTGCAGGATTTTATAAATTATGCGATCCCCTCCATGATGACTCCTAACAGGTGATGAATGATATACTTCAAGTATGATAAACATCTCCACCTCAGTTATGCATTTACAAATGATTCCATCTACATAAATTTTAAATAAATAAGGTTTATCCTAGAAAAAATTTCTTACCTCATGCATGAACTTCTTTCTTTGCTGATATGAAAGATCTTCTGGGTCTAGATTACTGGCGAAGTAATTTGCATAGTCTGCAAACCATGGGATTAGATCTTGGGAAGCTGCTAATATCTGCTCATTTGAAAAACTATCATTAATCTCCAACCTAGTAGCAACCTTCTGTAGAGCTTCCTCCTCTAATCTAGACAAGTGATCTGCAACATGATTTTCTGTACATTTTTCGTCCTTCACCTCAATGTCAAATTCTTGACAACAACACACAGCAAATAAACCTAGGATTTGCATATTTTTTAGGCATTAGGTACCGTAATGCTACATGATCTTGTAATGGCTCTTCATGTTATTTTCTATATTTATGCTTATCTTCATCATTTGAGCTTCTCCATAGCTACCCCATGTCACTTATGACTTGCTAGGATCGATGGTTTGGTTTTTGGGCAATTCATTTGGTTTTTAGAGCCAATTCTTTATTTTAAAGTCTTTACTAGTTCCAAATGGATACTGGGCAAAAACATCAGTGAAACAATCTTGGATGCAAATTTTGACTATTCTAGTAGATTTGAAATATTTATTTTATTCTAGGTAGATCATTGGTTTGGGTCCCAATGCATCGGAGCTCATTTTAACCATTTGGTCAGAAAATTAAAAATTAGAAAAAATGGGTGTGGGACTACATTTGGTCAGAATGACCTCAGATTGAAAATTTAACTTGGCCATTGCATCCAAAACGACAATTTTGGTCTACGGAGACCATTGGTTAAGGTCTCAAGGCTCCCATACTTATTTTGGGCCATTGAGCAAATTTTATAAAAAATGATGAAACTGTAGGTGTTGGCCCCACTTTTTACTTAAAAAATCTTGGATGAAAGTTTTCCATTGGATTTTAAACATGGTTTACACTTAAAATTGACTATTGTATCATGTTCTTTGGATTTCGGATATGTTTTGAGGGTCAGAAACTTATTTTGGAGTTTGTTGTCATCTGGTACAACCATGATCGTGGCCCATTGGACTATGATTATGACATCTAATTACCTTTAGGGGATATATAAAGTCCCAAAGATTTGTTTTGGGCATTTTCCCTTCACTATTTAGACCTAGAAACCCCAAAATAAGTGTAATAACTAAATATTAGTCAGGAAGGAGGGAGTGACTTAGGAGCTTAATTACCATCTTATATAGTAATTATCTTCAAGATTAAGGTATGAATTTATTGAATTCATGCTTGAATTTCTTAGTTTGGACCCAAAATCCAATTTAGCTTAGGGATTGATTTTAGCCCAAAGTATGCTTAGTTTTCACCCATTCTTTGAGGGTTATGATTCCTTATTCATGTGTGAACATAGGGTTGGTCTCAAAAATTCATTTTCCATATGTGGGACCTACTTGGGGTTTTGGTGTCATTTTTGCACTCGAAGCACAATAGTGCAATAGAGGTATCATTAGACATATATTGATGATGAGATTATTGTTTTGATAGTGTGACGACATTTTGAGGATTGTAAAGTGAAGATGAGCATGTCGTGCATGAAATCAGGTTTATGGTTTGGCATTGAGGTAAGTTTATGTCCATTTTTCTTTATAGATAATGTGTAATGTATGTTGCGAGTGAATATGGATGTTAGGGTTGATTATAAGTAGGATAAAATGGACTTGATTATTGATGTTTGGGAAATAGATGAGGTCTTTGGACCCGTAAGATGACTTGTTTATAAACTTTGTGTATCTTATTGCCTTCCCTCTTTAGTTTAGATTAGTTAAAGCATGGATATGATATAAAGCTACATTTCAAATATAGTTTTAGCATTTGAAGCATGATTTGTATATTTAGCCTTATTAGGCTAGTGTGGTAGCCTTAAAATCATAAGTTGGGTAGAGTTGACTTGAGTACCCTTTTTTCTTGTCAAAGTTTCTATCTAGAAGATAAACTAGATACCTTATCCTAGTTTTGGGAATAGTATACCTAATTATAGAAATTATAGATTAGAAATCAGATTGTTCAACCCACTTACGCCTAAACTTATGTTAAGTCTTATGGACTTAGTGTGGATTTAGAAATAGATGAGGCTAGTAAACCTTAAAATAGGGTTACTTCATAACTTGGTAGCTTGTATTGATAGTTCTAGATTATGGCTTTTGAGTTATGATCAGATACTCCTTCTAGAAGTGATATTGGATATTTAAAGATGATGTACCTCCTAGATACATTATGTGACCTATAGAGATGATATTTCCTCTTTGACTTTATGATTTGCCTATAGAGATGATATTCCGTCTTAGACTTGATAATTAGCCAATATAGATACTATTTTCTCTTAGACTTTATGATAGATCTATATGGTTTCTATTTCCTTTAGTCATGATTGTTGGTCTTGTAGAGACGATGTTTCTCTTTGACATATAAATTGTCCTAGAGAATTAATATTCCTCATAGACATAATGTAGGACCTATTGATATATAATATTCTATAGATAATTACATGTCTATATGTAATGTGTCTCCTAGATGTGAGATACCTCTTGTGTGAAAGATGATTACATGTCTATTTATAATATGGCACCTAGATGTAAGATGCCTCTTGTGTGAGAGATGATTATATTCTTATTGATTTATGCAACCTATATGTGAGATGCATTATATATGTGAGATGATTTGAGGTATTCTAAGGCTTATAAATATGAATATAGATATAAGTACCAAATATATATATGGACCTAAGGCCATGATTATAATATCGTGATTATTTTCGATAAATTAGTAGGCCAAGGGCCATGTTTTGATACTAATTCAATAGCCTAGAAGTGTTTATTATTATAAATGATATAATTCTAGTTTATGAATACGAATATATATATTTTTGTATAAACTTTTCTTTGATATGGGATTGAGGAAAATGAGGTATGATGCTTACTATTCCATTGATTGAATACTTGATAGCATGCATAGATTTGGTACATTCATGTATATTATATTGGTAATCGATGTGATTCTAGTTGAATTATGATCTTATGAATGTTCTTCCTAATTAAGGGTTAAGCTAAGTTGTAGCCATAAGTCTTTTAGGTGGCTATAGTACTTGATGTCTAGAAATCTAATATACTTGTTAGTAAACGTTACTTAGTTGAGATATAGTAACTAGTGATGATTGAGACGTGGGTAATAATGATATTGAATTGTTGATAAATGAGGATTAGTTGGTAAATGATGGTTAGTTAATGAAGGATGTTAGTTAATAAAGAATGGTTAGATGATAAATGGTAAAATGTTGACTATTAATGATTAACAGATATAGTATGATTAGTTGGTAATAATGAATTGTTGATAAATTGTGCTTTTAGTCTTGTGATAAACCTTGACTAGATGTTCGATGTTTTCTATTTAATAAATGGCGGTTAGTTGTTATCCCGTAAGTAAGGATAATATTTAGGCTAATAACTAGAGTTTATGTGAGGACTAGTGAACTAGTAATTCTATTATAATAAGTGTTAGTTAAGTAATAATGAGTAGTTGGGAAGTATTGAATAAACAGATTTTCTATTGTGATGATATTGATACCCAACAAGGCTAGAGGATACTATTATGGTGCTATTGATACTTTCCGAGGTCGTAGGATACTATTGTGATGATATTGATACCCGACAAGGCTTGAAGATACTATTGTGATGATGTTGGTACCTGGAAAGGTTGGAGGAAACTATTATAATGATATTGATTCCCGTAAGGCCGGAGGATACTATTATAATAATATTGATACTCTGAAAGTCCGAAGGATACTGTTGTGATGATGTTGATACTCGACAAAGCTGAAGGATATATTGATGATATGTTGAGATCCAACAAGGTCCAAGGTAAACTATGATGATGATGGTCCCGATGAGGATAGTTATGATAAGTTGTGATTTTGATTATATACTTTGTATTCATTCATGCATACACATCACCTATCACCAGTATGCACCTATGTTTATTAGCCAGTATGGGAGGGTTGCATAGATATGGGTGCAAAATATGCCTTGTGCTATTGTATGTTGATCGAACCTTTTGATCCTGGGGTCGTGGGGGTACACATAAGATCGACTAGGTATTTGGTAGCACTGAGTAGTCAGTTATTCACGCTGTTATTGATATTATTGTTATCATTGTTATGATTATGATTATGGATAGCTTATGAAAGACTGGTCATTAATATGATATCAAGATTAAGATATGCTTTCAGCCTCTCCTCTCTTATGATTGCATTATTATGCATAATTATTTCATGTCTAGCCATGTGGATTAGAAACCCTGAGTGTGATAGTATGTAAATCCTGATAAGTGTTATAATGAGGTTTTAAATGAAAATATAATGATATAGGTTATTTTTTGAGATGACCTCAGGTTTATATGCATATATATCACTATATATATAAATATATTTATATATATTTTGCTATATGAAGCTATGGTACTAACATATATCCCTTCCTTCGTTGTTCATTTTGTATAGTCGTTACTTCACCTTGTATATTACTAAATATCTTTCTTTTGATCTTATTTGTATATTGACCTGGGAAATATGGTATAGCATTGACTTATATTAAATGTAGCTAGAATAGGATATTTACCCTAATACTTCCTTAGTTTTATTATGTTATTCTCTTAGACATGAATAGGATCGTTGTTCTTTATTATCTCATTGACTTGTTATATGATTCCTGGACTCTTGGGTGTATATTCCATTTAGTTTATATGCTATATATATCTGCTTTATCTTTGGACCTCAGTTGGCAGTTGCCTACTGAGTACCATTTATTTGGTACTCAATCTATACTTCTGCAGCCTGCAGATCTCAGTATGGTTTATCGTCATTAATATATGCATTATTTTGAGTAGCCCTAGTTTAGGGACTTAAAGTGATCTCCTGATTTTTGAAGTATTATCTCTCTCTTATGTATTACACTAGTCTTTAAGTTATATTCGGAGATAAATTGTATCAGTGTATTTCTCTTAATATTTCACTTTTGTACTCTTTTTATACTAGAATCTCTTGTACTATTACTACAAGGTTTTAGGATTCTTCTATGTATTGATCTTTATTTCATATATTTTGCATTCTTTTCCTTATATTATTGAGTAGTCTGTTACTAGCTATTTTGGACTATGGGTTGGCTTGCCTACTAGTGGGTTATGGTAGGCGCCATCATGACCTGAGAAGTTGGGTCATGAAAAATTGGTATCAGATCTTAGGTTTCATTATTGCATTAGTACAGGAGCTATGTGTTAGTAGAGTCCTATGGATCATTGTAGAGACATCTACAACCTGTCTTTAGGAGGCTATTGTGATATTTTATGAAGATCACTTTATGACTTCTTATCATGTGTGTGCATTCCTATGAACCTTGAACACATTATTTGACTTTATTCTATCCCTTAAAGATGATGCAATATTGTCGTCTGATGTGGATGAGACTCCAACATCTATCTTTAGAATTTTAGTACAGCATCGAACTAAAGGGTTAGAGATAGATATCAAAGATATTTAGCGGCAACCAAAAAGGATTGAAGAGTCCCTATCAGACTTGTGGAGTATGGTATGATTATTTGGGCCATGTCAACTATTCTGTATTATAAGGGGTAGTATCTCAAAGTATTTTAGGATCTTTGTTTAGTGGTGTTGTGATGAGACACTGGATCAAAGAATACCCCTAGTATGAGATATGTGATCAGCTAGAGTTAGCCTATATTCCCCGCCAGCGTAGAGTTTGTAAGATAAGATATTATTTCGGAAGTTGGACATAATTTTGCGAATTTCTATCAGCGTTAGTTGGCCAACCCTTTGGGCTCTATTTTTGTTCTCCTAATATTAATGCTTTAGGAATTGCTATGGCCGTAAAGAGACCAATTACTAGTGTAGTGTGTGTCCCTGACATAATATTCTTGTCATTAGCTTTGTTAGATTGGATTGTGATATGTGAAATCTTTAGTTAGAGATGGTGCACTTGGCACCACAGTTGATGATTCAGTCGGTTGGTCTAATTTAGACCCATTCAGGTTTATTTTCCCTATGCCCATCAAGCATGTGACTATGGATGTTAAGATAATTGGTGTGCTTTTATTTATCATCTTTATCTCTTAATAAGTGTATTGGGGTTTTCATTTCCATTGATGATTATATGCCTTTGATGAATTTATATCGGTCATTATGTGCCTTATTGTTGAATTTATGATTATGTTACTACTCCGTGGTTTATTTCTTTTAGTAGTGGATGGAGTAGATATATATTGATGTCTTTCCCCTATGGGTGTGGTTTTGGGTTTGAGTCCTAATTATCTTGGCACATTAGCCCTATTATTTCCATTAAATGGTACATGATATTGATATTTATTTTGGTACCGCCTATTCAGTATGTTGATATATATATTGTAGTTGCTATTACTACCACTATGTGAGGTTATTGATACTACTTGATATTATTACTTGATAATTGTTACATGATTGTTACATAATGAATTTAATTCCCATTAGGTAGCTATATAGACTAGTTTTATCTAGTTAGACTTTTATTTTCTTATTATATTATTATGTGGTTTGAGTAGATATAGCCCGATGTGATGATTTCTTTCCCCTAGCGGGGTAAGGTTGGCTTGTTCCTTTTTGGTTAGCTGTATTAGATTAATTTAGAGGATGTTTTATGGTATCGATGGTAAGTTAACCTTCCATGCTTCCTTGTGTTTTTTGAGTAGGTAATTTAGTTATGTTGCCCATTTTTTGGACTTTGAGATTCTTAGACTTGTCTCCTGGGTTATGAAAGCTTTTATTTTGTT